>NC_084620.1:17435774-17665774 GCF_033978795.1 Nerophis ophidion
CCTGCCGGTGCAGGTGCCTAGCGAGCTAGCGGTCGATGCTTCTAGCTAGCTGCATATGGCGCACACAATATGTTTATTTTCTTGTTAAAGTTTAATTGACAAACTAAGGTATTTAACTGCACAAGACACTATAGTGTTTACTCCTCTGCCTGTTCTGCTGCTAGCTAGTAAAACTGCGGCCTTTGCGCCAGGTAAAGTGCATTTCATCAAACCGCATTAAATTGCAAATGTGAATAATCATTCAGCCCTAAATACATATAAAACTATTATATAACCTTCAACCACTTGTTGCATGTTTCAATGTTGGACAATCTGCATTGGTTTAACAATGTAGTGAGGCACCAATAGCTACTTCATTTTCTGGTCTGGCTACTACTGTTTACGTCAACACCGGTGACATTATTGAACCGAGTTTTGGCACCTATCCCTCATTCTAGCCTCAAGCTATCCTTCTTTTTGTAAATGTTTGAGGTAAAACAAGTGCACTATTAACTCTGAAGCATAGCCATTTTTGAGTTATCATTTGTTAGTGTTATCCCAGGCTTGACGTAGGCATTCCCATGTGTTATTCTAATTCCCCCAAGAGCCAAACACTTGATGTCTGGCCGTTGACTCCTAAGATCCGAGATGCCACTTTAGATGTTTGTCATTGAGCAAAAGGTAACTAAACCTTCCACGTATGTCCTCTGTGATCCCGTGCAGAAATTGAGCTGCGTTGGTCATCAGGAAACTATCCCAAGTACTCATTCTGCTCTACTTGTTGCCATTCAGAATGTGTATATTGACGGAAGTGCTGGGGGCCTCCTTGTGTCCCGCAGGGTCTTCACAGCTAACACTGACCTCTTGCAATTCTCATTGTTCAGTCGCTACCGAATAGTCTGGTTAGCGTGTCTGCCGTCCTCATGAGTCAGCATTTTTGGCTGTTATATTTCTATGCCTTAACAAACACCAGCTCAGTTCCCTCCTTGTTTGTGGAGGACGACCAAGATCAGCTATTCGCTGCGACAGCCGCTCGCCAAACACTCCTAAGTGCTGTGTAAACACAAAACAAGCCACATGCTAATAAGCTAACCCCTTGAATTCAAGGTTAGAGTCTGCGGCGCTTCCCGAAATGCAAATATATGATCACACCCACGCTCTCTTTCTCCAAGTGGTCTCCTTGGCAGAAACCTCAGCGCTAAGTCACTTAATGAAATGCTCAATTAGGAAGCTTTAAATAGGTAATTATGCAGCGCCTAATCCCCTCAGCTCCTGGACACTATCTCATTTTGATGACACTCGGGCAGACAAAAAAACCCCGGAGAGAGGCGGCCCGTCGTCGGTGGGTTGGAGCAACCCTGTTAATGATAAGACAATCTCTGTCCTTCGTCGCGATTGTGAGCGTTCCAGGGAGGATTGTGTAGGACAGGGCCAGTCAGCTAAACCAGGGACAAAGACACAGAAAGCTGGGGACCGGGGGGAGAATAACATCAAAGATTCTTTATGTGACGACTGTTGTTTTTTACTGCAAAAACACGAGCCAAAGATCCTGGACTTAGCAGGTGTGGTCTGCTGTTTTAAGCATATTCTTCAAAAATGCCAGTCAAAGATCCTTTTTATCAGGAGTCCCCAACCTTTTTTGCACCACTGACCGGTTTAATGGGGGCATTATTTTCAGGGACCGGCTTTCTAATACAGAAAAAATAAGTGCGTGAGCAATACAACTCACTATAATACCAAACTCGTGGAGTCCTGGGCTTATTTCTTTGCAATGAGATCCCTAGCAGGCTATCATCAACCTGCTGGGGATTGCAGATAGAAATCAGCCTTTGCCTACAATCTATCAAATTTATGATTTATTTGTTCATTAATGTGCGTTGTATCATGTCACAAAGTTATAACAAACATAACAAATGGCAACTTATAATGAGGAGTTTTATCGTACATCTATAAACAAGCTTATTGGTGTGTCTAGTGCAGGGGTGTCAAACTCAAATACAGAGTGGGCCAAAATTTAAAACTGAACAAAGCCACAGGCCAAGGTTGAACAAATTAACCTTTTAATAGGGACCCAAACAAGTTTTGCATTGAACATTGAACAAGCAAGGCTTATATACAGTAACTTTATAGTGACATGCAAAATTGAGTTTCAAATAATAATAATAATAATAAAAAAATATCAATGGCATATCAAATAAAATTTAAATACAAATGTAATGCTTCTTTTCTATTTGCAGCCTTCTGAGGTAAATATCAAAATATATTGTATGGTCCCGAAAGAGTTAGTGCTGCAAAGGTTTCTGTGTATTTGTTCTGGTATGTTTATGTTATGTTACAGTGCAGATGTTCCCCCAAAATGTGTTTGTAATTCTTGTTTGGTGTGAGTTCACAGTGTGGCGCATATTTGTAAAAGTGTTAAAGTTGTTTATACGGCCACCCTCAGTGTGACCTGTATGCCTTGCATTCACTTATGCGTGTGTTATAGCCGCATATATTATGCGAGTGGGCCTGCACGCTGTTTGTATGGAGGAAATGCGGACGTGACGACAGGTTGTAGAGAATGCTAAAGGCAGTGCCTTTAAGGCACGCCCTCAATATTGTTGTCCGGGTGGAAATCGGCAGAATGCTTGCCCCGGGAGATTTTCGGGAGGGGCACTGAACTTCGGGAGGATTGGCAATTGTGAGAAATTGCGGTGTTACAGTGGCACCGCTGCTGTGTAATAACGGCGGGCCAGTTGTAATGGTAATTTGATATTGCCTCAAGGGCCAAATTAAATTACACGGCGGGCCATATTTGGCCCGCGGGCCAGAGTTTGATACCCATGGTCTAGTGGAACAGGCAAAAGTTAAGTCGGAAAAAATGCAGTCGTTTATAAATTATTTAATGTTTTTCTGCTGGCCAGTAGCAAATGCGTCACAGACCAGTACCGGCCCACGGACCGGTGGTTGGGGACCACTGCTTCATATGACAGTACTGCGTACCGCAAGGTCAATAGCACACTATAAAGGTCGACGATATGACAGAAGTTATTTGCTGTTTTTAAGGACCTATTTGGGTTTTTAATGGTTCTCTACTTATTTATTGATGTTATTGTTTACCTTTGTTGATACATAAAGACATTTTGGATGGTTCTATGCTTCTACATGTGCACCTTTTGGACATTTGGGACATTTGACCTGACCAACAGGCTCCAAAGGGTTGAAGTGTGACTGCCTCCAGACGCTTGTTTTGCTGCTGTTTCGTCTGTGATGTGATAAGAAGCCTTAGTCAACAAGCAAGAGAACACACGGAGAGCATTCCGAGCACAAGCTTATCAAAGCCTTTTGCATGGAAATATATCAGCAGCGGGGACGGCGAGGACAGCCAGGGCAGCAGGGGGATGAAAATATGATAACAGAGATGCTTGTTTGCTGACTACACAAAATGTTTTCGGTTGTCCTTACTTTTGCATCGTGATAAGACCGCCAAAGGACACACCTGCGTTTAAAGTTGAATAAGTAGAGCTAAAGATTTTAATAGATTTTTTTTTTATACTGTATGACATTGAAAAGTGCTGCGAAAAGAAATGAATGTGTGAGTTTTGTCAGCTTGGAGACATTCAAATGCCACCTTCAAACAAATGTCAATACAGGAAATCAAAACCGTTTGACATTTTAAAGAGATTTACTTTTGCTGCGTAGAGGTAAATGTCAGAAAATACGGCCAGATTTGAGCAGCTTCACTGGGTTTCATTATGCTTGGCAGTTGTTTTTTTTCCTGTGTGTTTTTGAAGTTGTTGTCAGTTACATATTTATAATACACATATACAAATAACTGTCCAATAAAGGATCTAGATCAGCAGATTTCTGAACAGAGCATGGTGCTCTTGTTTAAGATACAAACCCGGTTTCCATACGAGTTGGGAAATTGTGTTAGATGTAAATATAAACGGAATACAATGATTTGCAAATCCTTTTCAAAGCATATTCAATTGAATGCACTACAAAGACAAGATATTTGATGTTTAAACTCATAAACTTTATATATTTTTTTGCAAATAATAATTAATTTAGAATTTCATGGCTGCAACACTTGCCAAAGTAGTTGGGAAAGGACATGTTCATCACTGTGTTACATCACATTTTCTTTTAACAACACTCAATAAACGTTTGGGAACTGAGGAAACACATTTTTGAAGCTTTGAAAGTGGAATTGTTTCCCATTCTTCTTTTATAAAGAGCTTCAGTCGTTCAACAGTCCGGGGTCTCCGCTGTCGTGTTTTACGCTTCATAATGCGCCACACATTTTTGATGAGAGACATGTCTGAACTGCAGGCGGGCCAGGAAAGTACCCGCACTCTTTTTTTACGAAGCCACGCTGTTGTAACACTTGTCTTGCTGAAATAAGCAGGGGCGTCCATGATAACGTTGCATGGATGACAACATATGTTGCTCCAAAACCTGTATGGACCTTTCAGCATTAATAGTGCCTTCACAGATGTGTAAGTTACCCATGCCTAGGGCACTCTTAACCCCCGATACCATCACAGATGCTGGCTTTTGAACTTTGCGCCTATAACAATTTGAATGGTTATTTTCCTCTTTGTTCTGAAGGACACCACGTCCTCTGTTTCCAAATATAATTGGAAATGTGGACTCGTCAGACCACAGAACACCTTTCCACTTTGCATCAGTTCATCTTAGATGAGCTCTGGCCCAGCGAAGCCGGCGGCGTTTCAGGATATTGTTGATACATGGGTTTGGCTTTGCATTGTAGAGTTTTAACTTGTACTTACAGATGTAGCGACCAACTGTAGTTACTGAAAGTGGTTTTATAAAGTGTGCCTGAGCCCATGTGGTAATATCCTTTACACACTGATGTCGGTTTTTGAAGCAGTACCACCTGAGGGATCAAAAGTCCATAATATCATCGCTTACGTGCAGTGATTTCTCCAGATTCTTTGAACTCTTTGATGATTTTACGGACCGTAGATGGTAAAATCTCTAAATTCCTTGCAATAGCTCGTTGAGAAATGTTGTTCTAAAACTGTTCGACAATTTGCTTACAAAGTGGTGACCCTCACCCCATCCTTGTTTGTGAATTACTTAGCATTTCATGGAAGCTGCTTTTATACCCAATCATGGCACCCACCTGTTCCCAATTAGCCTCCACACCTGTAGGATGTTCCACATAAGTGTTTGATGAGCATTCCTAGACTTTATCAGTATTTATGGCCACCTTTCCCAACTTCTTTGTCACGTGTTGCTGGCATCAAATTCTAAAGTTAATGATTATTTGCAACAACAAACAAATGTTTATCAGTTTGAACATCAAATATGTTGTCTTTGTAGCATATTCAACTGAATAAGGGTTGAAAATGATTTGCAAATTTATTGTATTGTTACATTAATAGCTGTTGTATTATTTTAGGATGGCTTGTTAAAAAATTCATAGGATTTTCAGAGGGAGAAAAAAACAAGAATTTTAATATAAAATGTAAAATGAATAAATACATAAAAAGAATAACAAAAAAAATGGTTAAAAGCCCTCGCCCTAGGGAGCATTTTATTTCATCCCGTGCATTTATTTTTACCGTCCCCGGGACGACAGGACTACGTTAATCTTCAGCCCTGGAAGTTAAATTTTATTGTTTGCATTATTTGTTTCTGCATTGCACTTTGAAGATGGTCCCTCAGCTCTTGGACAGCTTTGGCTCTTTTTCAGCTCAGCAGACAGACTCTAAGTCTTTCTTATTTACAGTATATATGAACGTTTCTCTTTTCTATTCAGACTTCCATATATATTTAATTTCCTTAACCGACTGAAGAAATAATAATAACAATGAATCATTTCTAAGTCTTTGTTAGCTGTTTGTGAAGTATTTTGCTTGTGCGCTACGTTCGCTCGCATCCTGTGCATCTTCTGGGGGATAAGCCCCCCCTGTCCTTAAAAGATAGAATCGCCCCTGTGCTGTACTTTCATAAGAAAAAAGCAGAGCTTTCCTGTCATTTAGAGCTGCTAGAGGGGCCCCAAAAAGTCTCTGTTTCTTAGCTGTGCTCCGTGTAGGCTGCAGCAGTACTCAGTTGTAATACTCTCTTCCACCAATGTGGTACAGTAATGAGAATCTTAAACAAACAAAAAAAGTCTGACGCTAAAGTCAAAGAAACATTTCTTAAGTGCAAAAGTGGTAAAAATGTATTTTCATTTGCTCTCTAATTTTATTGACTGTTAAGTTAGGGAACATATTCATTATTAATTCAGTTGATTTATTTTAGCTCAACATGATTGTAAATGTATTTTCCGTCACTTATTTATGAGTTCCTTCTTTTGGAGTATATTTCGTTAGTATTTATTTTTCTAATCAGCCTGACCTGAGCCTAAGTTTTATGTGTTCAAAAGATAATAATCTTTGTGATTACCACATGGTTTCATATCATTTACAAGTTTGTAAACTGTTAGTAGGTTAAATATTGATTATGATTCAAATCAAGAGTAAGACTACTAAATCAGTATTAATATTTTAGTCGGCCTCGTGCCCCTCTGTATTGTAAAAGTTGGGCTTTGAGGTCAAAAAGGTTTAGACCCTGTCTACATTAAGCAGGATAACTCATTAAACAAATAATTATTTAGCCTAAGGCTTGTTTCAGCCACACTTAATCATCGTTTAAGATCCCCCTCCTTGGATAATTTTTTACAAGGGTAAGTGCGCCGTGTATTTCTTGAGTCTCCGGCTCTCAGCTTTGTATGGACTCATTGATCGTTTACAAACTGAGTTCAGAAAGGAAGTGACGCCAGAAAGACCGCGCCCCTCACAGGAAGTGACGTCAGAAAGAACGCGCCACAGCCAGCTTCATAATAAAGCGGTTTCGTAACTCGGAGCTAACCACTGGAAATATATGGAGGCGAGTCATCCAGACATGTCCGTGTTTCTCCTTTCGTCTGTACAGACGCTTGTGGAAATCACTCATGAATACCTTAAGAGAAGAAAACGCGCAATTGTAGCTATTTCGGATACAACCCATCTCAGATAATTTTGTAATGTCCAGGTCAGCTGTGATTTTACTTACCGAAAAACTTTGTCCATTGGTCGAAAGAGAGACAACGAGAATGCGGGCTCCCGTGGATGTGATAAAAAAAGGTAGCGTGTACTCTGTATCACGTGGCCGTGGAGGGAAGACTACAAAAAACGGTGAATGCTTTTGGACTGGCAAAGCAGATTGTATCAGTTATTGTCTGCCATGTATGTCGTGGACTCAACGTCTAAATCCAGAGTATAAAAAGTCACCAAAAAGGAATGGACAATGAAGGTAAAGGCAAAAGAGTGAGTGTCCTGACCAGATATGTAGATCTCTTGTTTGATTGATGTAGTTTGATTGACGTCTCCATTAAACATTTGATTAATTTATGATGTCTCAGGTGTGTTTCACTACAATAGGGCCCCAAATCACCTGGGATTCCAGTTAATTGAAATACCACAAAACTGGATATTGTTCGGATCAGTTAAATTTCCGAACTTGCACACAAAGCAACACTGGAGATGATTATGTTGTGCGCATTTTCCGCACATGCGTACTAGGTCGTGTTTCAAACGACAATTGTGTGTGTGTGTTCAAGGATAAGGTTAGGTGGGATTTACCCTGGATAACTTTAGCCGGCTTAGGGTAGAAGGGGCCTTAGAGGACCTATGACTAGTGTTTTAGCAAAACATCAACTCGCTCTTTAACTGTAGATGATCTTTGACGAGCAAGATGTTTTTAAGAGGAGCAGAGCACTTCTGTTATATAGAACAGTGGTCCCCAACCACCGGTCCAGGGACCGGTACCGGTTTGTGACGCATTAAATAATTTATAAACAATCACATTTTCTCATACTTACACTTCACTTGTCCCACTAAACCAGGGGTCACCAACGCAGTGCCCGCGGGCACCAGGTAGCCCGTAAGGACCAGATGAGTTGCCCGCTGGCCTGTTCTAAAAGTACTTCAAATAGCAGCACTTACCAGTGAGCTGCCTCTGTTTTTTTTAATTTTGTTTATTTACTAGCAAGCTGGTCTCGCTTTGCTTGACTTTTTTAATTCTAAGAGAGACAAAACTCAAATAGAATTTGAAAATCCAAGAAAATATTTTAAAGACGTTGTCTTCACTTGTTTAAAAAAAATCATTTATTGTTTTACTTTGCTTCTTATAACTTTCAGAAAGACAATTTTGGAGAAAAAATACAACTTTAAAAATGATTTTAAGATTTCAAAACACATATACCTTTTTACCTTTTGTATTCCTTCCTTTTCTTTCCTGACAATTTAAAATTTAAAGCCCACCAGGCTGCACCAAACTTTTTGTGCCTTGTTGACACAGAAAAGTACAGTGGTGTATGTGCAGCAGCTATGAAGGTTGCAAGCCTGTTTGGTTCAACTTATCTTTGCGAATCAGCCTTTTCTGACATGAAATTCATCAAGAACAAACACAGAACACGCCTCAGTGATGCACATCTGCAAGACTCACTCAGAGTTGCAGTGTCAAGTGACACAGCAGAGTACAACACACTAGTTAACAGCATGCAATGCCAGGCTTCCCACTAACTTACAAAGAAACAGATAACAGATTTGGTGTTCAGTTCAAAGTGTGACATGATTTAGTTAAAAATTTGAGAGTTGACTTTTGTATTTTACATGAGTTATTATTTGTACAAACATGGTGCAAAGTAATTCATGATTTGTTAAAAAATGTTAGTGGCTAGCTAGTTAAAATGGGATATTGTGATTTCACAAGACTTTCTTAGAAGTGATCATTTGAAAATGTTCAATTTGAAAAATGTGCACTTAGAGAAATTATAAAAATAAAGTGTTGCATATTAATATTTATCTGTTTCTATATATATTTATTGTGAGAAATCATTAAGATGATCAGTGCTTCCACAAAGATAAATATCAATAATTATTAATAATAACATAGAGTTAAAGGTAAATTGAGCAAATTGGCTATTTCTGGCAATTTATTTAAGATTGTATCAAACTGGTAGCCTTTTGCATTAATCAGTACCCAAAAAGTAGCTCTTGGTTTCAAAAAGGTTGGTGACCCCTGCACTAAATACACCACAAATGGTAACTTCCTATTAGGAGTTGTATAATACAACTCCTAATAGGAATTCACCATCTGTTATTATATTTTTTATATATTTTTTACATGCAACAATTAATGCACATTAATGATCATATGAAATGTAAATGTGCCAGATTGTAGCCAAAGGCTAATTTCCATCTGCAGTCCCCGGCAGGTAGATAGTATATAATGTAGTATATTTGATGGTATATAGCAGGGGTAGGGAACCTATGGCCTTCGAGCCAGATCTGGCTCTTTTGATGACTGCATCTGGCTCTCGGATAAATTTTAGCTGACATTAGGGAACACGGTATGTAATTAATAATTCCGCTGGTAATCACTGTGTTAAATATAACGTTCAAAATATAAAACATTCTCCATCCATCCATCCATCTTCTTCTGCTTATCCGAGGTTGGGTCGCGGGGGCAGCAGCCTAAGCAGGGAAGCCCAGCCACTTCATCCATCCGCTTACTACCACACCTGTTCAAGACGTCGCATTAATAGTAGGAAGTATTGTATTTTTTATTGATTAGTTTCAGAATAACAATGTTGGTGAAATAATAAAATACTGTACCATAAGAATGCTGGTCTTACTTAAAAATGCACGCATTAAGTTGTATTGAGTGTTAAAAATATATTATATGGCTCTCACAGAAATAACATTTTAAAATATTTAGCTTTCATGGCTCTCTCAGCCAAGAAGGTTCCCAACCCCTGGTATACAGTATATACCAGGGGTAGGGAACCTATGGCTCTAGAGCCAGATATGGCTCTTTTGATGACTGCACCTGGCTCTCAGATAAATCTTAGCTGACATTGCTTAACACGGTAAGTAATGAATAATTCCGCTGGTAATCACAGTGTCAAAAATAACGTTCAAAATATAAAACATTCTCATGCATTTTAATCCATCCATCCAGTTTCTACCGCACCTGTTAAAGAAGTCGCATTAATGGTAAGAAGTATTTTATTTATTGTTGGTTAGTTTCAGAAAAACAATGTTATTAAAAAGAATAAGAGACTTATTATACTCTAAAAATGTTGGTATTACTTAAGAATGCACGCATTTAGTTGTATTCAGTCTTAAAAAAAATATTATATGGATCTCACGGAAATACTTTTTAAAATATTTGGCTTGTTCGCTCTCTCAGCCAAAAAGGTTCCCGACCCCTGGTATATACCATCAACCTTCCGGGGACCATTTCATCACAAAGAAACAAGCCCGAGGCGCTCACTAAATCAGAGTTTAGTATGTTTCATGCTCTTATCGTTGCTGTATTTGTCTGCCACTCGTGAAAGGCCAGTCCATAAAGATATGGCCTACATTAAACCGGTCCATGGTACAAAAAAGGTGGACGACCTTTGTCTTGTGTTTCTGCAATTAATCCGTACAAATGGCACACATTCTTAAGAGTAAGATATTAAACTATGTGGTGATGTATTTATTTAGATAAATCAACTAAATATGCCCAAAAAAATCTCTCCATAAAATTACAGATTTTTCGTGTCAAGGTCTGGATGCATAATTAATGAAATGCTGTAAACACTTTATAAAGGCTATAATAGCCATATTGAACAATTAAGATGTGTTGATGATAGGCACTGTAAAAGGAATCATGCTGGAATATATCCAATGACTGCGTCACCTTAGGTAACGTAGCATTGTGTGTGCAGACGAGTACGTGTGTGAGTGTGCACGTGTGAGTGTGCACGTGTGTGTGCGCGCGCGGCTAATTGAAGCCCCACCACAAATTCAAGCTCTGTTTCTTTGGTGCAGTGCAGCGCTCATAATACATTGTAACATTGTCGCCGGGGCTACATGGAAGACAAATTAGCATTTAGATAATGGGAGACACTTGGCATTTTAATCATTTTGCTGCCCTCTGAATATAGCCTGAGCACCTCCTCTAAGCAGTGTATTTACACACAGCTACACATCTTGGCTGCGCTTCAAGAGGCTCTAAAATGTCACCTTCCATGTTCTTCTTATTGTTTACAACAGGTGTGACCAAACGTTTCCCACTGAGGGGTGCATATCACTGAACAATACAAGGATGTAAGGAGGCACTTTTTAGATTTTAATTCATTGAATACCTCACAGTCAAACCTATGTGGGCCCGGATATGATAAGAAATAAACTGCTCCATTTTGTGCTCATTGAATTATTTGACAAAAATAGACAAACACTTTCCAAATATTTTACAGTAGGGAAGGGATTTATACGGATCCTTTCCCAGGTGGCTCTCGCGTGAGAGGAAGGGGGGGGGGGGGGGGGGGGGGGGGGGGGGTTAATAATTGTGCAATGCAGTCTGCAGAACATGATGGAAAGTGCCACTCTACTGCCATCGGGCAGCTAACATGGGTAGTGCCGATTTGTCACGTTTCATGTGTCAGGTAAATGGCGACGAATGGAGCCTATGAACCCTCTTCCTACTGTATAATGTGGAACATGTAATCCCTACTTCTTACATTTACTGCTAACTCCTTTTCAGGCATTTTGTAAAAATAAATCAAAAATATATCATGAATCTTGTTGATACTGCGTACATGTTCAAAATAGAATTCAACCAACCATTTTGCACTGCAATTGTTACAACAACAAAAAACACTGTTGTTAAACACCCTTTGTTGAGATATGTGATAATAAGCCAAAGTGCAAAGGAAAAGCAGGTCATTTGATGTCTGGTGGTCACATGATGTCATACATGGAAATCATTCCAGCAACAAGGTTTTTTGTGACTTTGGAAGCATGTTTGTAGGTAGATGTATCAATGTATGTGTGACAGTCCCTCACTGTTGTGTGGGTTCCCAGGACCACCAAGGAAGGACATGGCTTTGAGCAGTTTGAATTTTGTTTTATTCTTTCAATAAAACCTTTCAGCTTTCGTTTTTCTTTTTCCCGCGTCGTCGTCTGCCTTTCGCTCTTTTCCTCTCGCGCTCAGCGTCCACTTCCTTCTCCGCCCCTTCTCTCCGCTGCCGCCCATTTACATCTTGCGAGGAGATTAAATGATTCTGCCCAGCCGGGCGCCCCGCGCACCAGATCACAATTGCGGCGTCGCTCTAAGCGCGCCGCGCCGAGCCTCGCCAAGCCTCGCCGCTTGCTCGCCGTCCCCGCCTCCTTTCCGCCATCTTGGGCCGAGCTCCAGCGTGCCCTGCCTCGCTGCTTGCTCACTGGCTCCGCCTCTACACAGTATGGCTATGGTTCTCAAACTTTTTTCCACCAAGTACCGCCTCAGAAAAAACTTGCCTCTCCAAGTACCACCATAGTGACCAAAATTCAAATACAGTAGCGTAGCTTATATTTTTGGCCACTGTGAAATCACACATAGTTTGAACAGCAATACTCTGTTTGAAGATAGGAAAGTAAAACAAAAGACTTACAGTAATTAAGTGATTCTTCGGTGTATCACTAGATAGAGCCCACATACCTCTAAAGCAGGGGTCTTAAGCTCAATTTACCCGAGGGCCACTGGATGCAGAGTCTGGGTAAGGCTGGGCCACAAGAAAAGATTTCTTAAAAAAAATGTTGCATACTCCTCAGCATGTCTAGTTGTATAATGACGTTCAAAATTGTATTCTTTGTGCACCGCAACTTTCTTTGTGCAAATAAGGCACGTCGCGGTGCCCCTTGTGCTCAACAAAGAAATATTGCATCACCCACTTTTCCTGGAATTGTCTAACCCTTCTCTTCACTGCAGGCTTTGCAAAAGACATGTTTGGGGTTGTGGAATATATTTATATTTAGCCGACGCACGGAGAATAATGTTACTTCCGCAATGTGTGTCGTTCCGCTTTTCCTCCCTACAGGAACACAGCGGTCGGCGGATAATAGTACCGGTATAGCGAGCACAAAAAAGTGACGGCTCCTGGAGTGACGCACAGCAGTCGGCGGATAATAGCCGGGAAAGTACCGGTATAGCGAGCACAAAAAAGTGACGGCTCCTGGAGTGTTACCTGGCGTCATATAGAAATATATGTAGTGTTCATCGTGTGAAGCAATGCAAATTAAACAATAAAAAAAACATAACGGTTTGAATTGGTCCAGGTTATCGGGGACTGTAATTACTGACGGACAGGTGTCGCGGTGTGACTGCAGCCAGGCACGTAAGAAAATCCTCGTCTCCATGGCAACGTCTCTGTCGCTTTCAGTCATTTGCCGCTTTTCCACTAACGCAGAGGTAGGCAACCCAGATCGTTGAAAGAGCCATTTTAGACTCAAATAACACAACGCTGTCAAGCGCCATTCATATAAAACTTGGGGGCCGCACTAACATTAAACTTCCATATTAAGTTGGGGGCTGCAAAATAACATGTCCGGGCCGCGTGTCTGAGAACCCTGCTCTAAAGGCACATGTACCATTGTTTGACAATCCCTAATATATGGTTTATGCAAAATGCTAACAAATCCCCATCACGTTACTGTAAGAGCAGCTGCTCTCTCAGCACCACTGACGTTAAAGCGCAGAACTGTACCATTGTAACCCCCACTAAAGGAATCAAATAAGTGGACACACGTAGATGTCTTACCCTATTTTCTGGACTATAAGGCGCCCTTAAAATCCCTTTTTTCCCCTCAAAACTCAACAGTGCACCTTATAATGCGCCTAATGTAAAGAAAAATTTTGGCTGAACATACTCACCAGCTATTTTATGTGGTACATTGCGTAATGATAAGTGTGACCAGTAGATGGCATTCAAACATAAGAGATACGCGTAGACTGCACTATGATGGGTCTCAAGTAAACAACACCGACATTTTAAATGTTCCATTGAAAATATAGAACATTACACACGGCGCTCAAAAATCTATCAACATGTTTAAGTACGACTTTGGTAAGCTATGAAGCCGCACTGCTTGGTGGATTGTCGGCGCACTAAACATACGAGTATTATTATGTTGTGTGTATAAGGTAAGACATATTGTCTGGTTTTTATTTTGCAATAAAATGAAAAAGCAACTTTTCTTACCTTCTGGTACCTGCTGATGTGTATTTGGGATCTGCGTGAATCTTGAAAAATTGCGCACATCTGTGCCGAGGCCGTAGTTGATAATCTTCTTCTTTTTCTCTTATCTTCTTATGTGGCATGCATCCTCCGCTGTTGCCATTTGTAATATAAAGTAGTGTAAAGTTCATACTTATATCTGTCAGTAAACTCGCCATGAAAGCGCTAAAACATACAGGTATAGTGAGTTGACATTATTCACCCATGGAACTTTAGTTATTAGAGTTCCAGTCGGATGGCTTTTCACGGGACACATTTCCGGTGTGGTTGTTTCTGGATGAGGAGACGCTGCTCTGTTATTGATTTAAGTGAAGTCTAGATGTCATTAAAACAGTTAGGTCCATCTTTTGACACTTCGTCCACTCCCGTCCTTGCACGCTACACCGCTACAACAAAGATGACGGGGAGAAGACGCTGCCGAAGGTGAGCAGCGTAAATAAGACCCCCCACAAAACGGAGCATCCAGAAGCGACTGTCAGAAAGCGGCTTGAAGATGATCCGTAAAACATAATCCATGCAACATTTTGTCCAAAGAACCACCATTACATGTTATGTAGACCACAAGGAAGTGTTTCAATTTAGAAAAAAATAATAATAGTATGACTCCTTTAATGGGCCCTATAATCCGGTACGTGTAATATATATATAAAAAAAAAAACAGACCATTCATGAGCAGTGCGCCTTATAATCCAGTGCGCCCTATGGTCTGGAGAAAACGGTACTTGGTTTTCTACATAACTATTATATGAGGGTCTTGTTTGATTTTATTTGGAGAATGTGCCCCAAATGTCATGCTTGCGGGCCTTTTTCTACCCCGTTTTACACCAACGTAATAGCATTTGTTGATTCCCTAAAAACTATGTTCGATTCCCACGGCTCTGCCCTGCTGGACCATCCACATGACAGGACAGCATCCCCCGCTTGTCCTCCTTCCTCTCACGGAAGCGGCATCATTCATCCTCACACAGAGCGAGTGTGTTGTAGGAGTGACGATATGTGGAAGTGCCAGCAGCCTGTGGCTATTGCCTGCATGCTTTGCGTGTGTACAAGTGTTCATGACATTGGTTACACTTGCACTCATCCAAAAGAAGAACAAGTCGGCCTTTGCGATGATAACATTTGTTTTCTAATGCCAAAGTGATGGTAGTTCACACTAAGGTGTGTAATATATTGATTTGATTTTATCAGGTTATAATTCAAAATTTACAGAATTTTAAAAATACCCTGTATTTTTTTTTCCATTTGTTGTTATTTGTAATGCGTTTTTGTTGTTATAATGGACTAGTCAAAGTTGTCATATTTTAGCTCCAACAGGTATGAACAGAGCAAGTGATTTGATTTTGGAGGTGATCCAAAAATTTTTTCTTTACATCATGAGGTTTTATCATCTCTGTGTGAATGCTAGTGGCCCCGCCTCTACCCACACAAAGAGAGTGGATGACTGACAAGAGGGTTCTCTCTGTTCATTTAATTTTGCCGGAGATAGAGCCTGTAGTTTGTGATTTTATAATTTATTCATAAAATCTAAAATAAACCTAACAAAAAATGTTTAAACAGCATCGATTTAGATTTTTTTTTTATTATTGTTGTGTTGTGATTATATTATACATTTTTATTTCTATGTATGTATCACTATTGTTATTAATATTAACAAAAATAATAGTAATTTAAAACACACACACATGTATATGTATATATATATACATATACATGTATATATATATATATATATATATATACTGTATATATATATATATATATATATATATATATATATATATACATATACATGTATATATATACGTATATATATATATATATATATATATATATATATATATACATGTATACATGTATATATATACGTATATATATATATATATATATATATATATATATATATATATATATATATATATATACATGTATATGTATATATATATACATATATATTATATATATATATATAAATATATATATATATATATTTTTTAAAGAAATTAAAACACTTAAAAGTGATTATACAGGGCAGAAAATTCTTATTCGCCATAATTAATTCATACGATTATGTAATTATTTATTTTGCTGGCTTTTATCAGGTTTGGTTTGCTATTATTGTTTTATATTATTTTTGTACTGTAGGATCACAAGGTATTTTATTTTCTATTATATCTATTACTATCAACCTATGGTTACTTATAACCTACTCTCTTAATATCCTACTTTATTTCAATTGTTATACTATAGTTCTTCGGGTATTTATTGGGCTAAATTTGGGACCTCAGGTACTAAAATCTCATTGTGTGTTAGTGTGACAATAAGAATCCTTGAATCATTTTACTTTTATAATAGAGATGATTTTAAAATGCCATAGTTCAGTCAATGTTTCGCCTATTTGAATAGAAATGTTTTGTATGAATGCTTGATCAAGATCTGATCCGGTTTGGGCTTCAAGTGGAATCCCACCTTGATAAGCCTAATCAAATTAGGTTCTAGTTTGTATTGACAGAATCTATTAGACACTTCTTGTTGTTACCTAATAAAGTGACCTGTCTGTCTATTGGGTGGAAAAGCTCCCCCTAACCAATACTCCCTCCTTATTCTATTTCTACCTTGTTCCACTTATCCATTAAACCCCGTCCCCTATCCATAACATGATTTAGTCCTCACCTTGCCTTGTTCACGCAACGTAAATGTAATCCCATGCAGTTTGGGCGCACACCACTCCCACTGGATCTGGACACGTTTTTTTGTTGATATTGTCTCCTAAACAAGCTGTAGTGTAGCTTTAGCTGTCAATCATTCTGTGGGTTGACAGTGGCCTCATCAATGATGCCCGTTGATTCATAAATTCATGTGACCCAGTGTCGTGTGTGTGTGTGTGTGTGTTTTTGTGTGTGTGTGTGTGTGTGTGTGTGTGTGTGTGTGTGTGTGTGTGTGTGCGTGCGTGCGTGCGTGCGCGGGCATACAAAATAGCAAAATCAGTCACTAAATTAACAGGTCAGCATGATGGGCAAACATCTATCTGAACCCCACTGCTGCTGGCAGGAAAGAGAGAGAGGAACAATGTGGGTTGTGGTGATGTAAGGTGGAAGGGTTGAGTGTCAAGGAGAGGCTGCAGAAAATCAAATAAAAAAACAAACAGAGAAGAGAGGTGGAGACCGTTTTTGCCGCTGAAATGAATGCCGAATGGATTGGTAGTATTTCCTTCATCTGTATATATATATATATATATATATATATATATATATGTATGTAGATTTATCAAAAGCAGAGGATGTATTATTTGCATGTATTGGTAAAGAAAGTTTTGAGGTTTTTGATTGAATTTGTGCATACATATTTATATTTTTCAAATAGTATTGCAGACTGAGGGAAATGCCGCAGTTAAGCAACAACTTATGTAGAAATAGTAGTTATTGTAGTTGTTTATTATGATAAACATTTTAAATATATATTATTCAGTCCAAGTTGTCTATATGTATCCGGTGGTCTTTTCCTCTGCGTTGTGTGGCTTTTATTGAACACGACCGACACTATGGGTTTCTCCACTGCACTTTACTGATAATACAGAACACAATTGGCATCAAAAACTTTCTGCCATCCTCGAGCCCCTCACCCGTTATCGTAGACAAAAAGGCAGTAGTTACATACAAAGTAAAATAAAAACATACCTGATAATACAGAATACAATTGTCATCAAAAACTTTCTGCCATCGTCGAGCCCTTACACAAATATAATAATGAACAAGAAATGAATTGAAGTTCTTAACAAGACAAAACATTTTCTGTCGTCGCATGGACGCCTACCTCTCCCGTTATCGTAGACAAAAAGGGAAGTTGGAAGGCGTGTCCAACGCATATAAAAAGACAGGTGTCACAGTAATTATTGCAGTAAGAGGGACAACGAGACAGTGGTTCCACATTGACAAAACATCAAACAATATTAAGGTATTTATATTTAACTTACATATTTTGTGTAATTATAACAGTAATAAAACATTAGTAAATACATTATTTACAAGACAAGGGGCAGTATAGCTCGGTTGGTAGAGTGGCTGTGCCAGCAACTTGAGGGTTGCAGGTTCGATCCCCGCTTAGGCAAGACACTTTACCCACTTGCTCCCAGTGCCACCCACGCGGGTTTAAATGTAACTTACATATTGGGTTTTCATTATGTAAAGTGCTTTGAGTCACTAGAAAAGAAGCGCTATATAAATATAATTCACTGCACTTCACTTCACATAATTGACCGTTATAAATAAATACATTTATATATATATATATATATATATACATATATACAGTATATATATAGGTATATTGCAGTACTTTTTAATGAAATAAGAATATTATGATACTAACATTATTATTATTATTATTATTATTTTTAACTGTTTTTATTATTATTATTATTGTTAAATAATGAGCTATGATAAGAAAATGTTCATAGTATAATTACAAAGCGGTTCTGAAAAGCTCACATTCATATATATATATATATATATATATATATAAATCAGTTTATGAATGTGAAAAAAATTTGGAAAACATTTTTTATCAAAATGTTTTTTAAATACAATTGTTTACATAAATTATAACGTAAATCTTACAACAACTGCACTCTGCTGTTTTTGATGGCAAACTGCAAAAACAATTGTATCCCCTACATTACAGAGGAATGCTGTTGTTTTTAAGAAATCTATTGTGAAAACACAAGTCACAAGGCAGTAGCTCCCCGTTTTCAGCAGTAGCTCTCGAGTTAAAGAACCTTTTTTTGACAGGTCCCTTCTGTTGTTTTTGATGGCAACCTTCATAACTTCAGTGAGTTGTCACCATTCCGTCTGCGGAGAATAATTTATTTTTGGTTTTAATGACATTCTGCACAGCCATCATCGCAAATATTTACAATATTTTATGATAGTTAAGGATGAAAAGAGCGGGAAAGATAGCTTTCTTTGTTGTTGCCAAAGCTCCTCTGCGCTCCAGCCTTTTTTTAATTAACAGCACGCATGTTGTCAGGCTTTGTTTAATAATGCACGATCGCTATCGTCCGCGTTTGAATAGAGCGCCGCCGCTGAATGTGAACACAATAACATCACCCCAAGCTCACAATGACAACATTGTGTGTTTTTCTTTCTTTCTTGTAATAATAAATGTGCAACGAAAAGCATCGATGGCGGCAGATGCATAAAAGTGAAGAAGCGGGTTGCAAAGTTGAAGATAAGCTGGCTTTTGTTTGCATACATTAAAGCAGGGTTGGCTAAACTGTGGCCCCTCCACCATAGACGGTCTGCGAGAGCATTTCATTTGGCTCTGTCCTGTGGAGGACTTTCGACTAAACATATGACCCGACTTATTTGAATATGCAGCTCATGTAATTGCTTTGCCATCTAAACATGTCAATGTGTTTTCTTTGGCACACACACACACACACACACACACACACACACACACACACACACACACACACACACACACACACACACGCACGCACACACGAGTGCTGTGAAGTGACTCTTCCATTTAGAGAAGTGTCAGAACATCCCCCCCAGCACATCAAGCCGTCCTCTTATATCCCATGGCAGCTCCAGCCGAGGCCATGCGGGGTATGTCAGAAATGTGCGGGCGGAGATAAAACAGCTTTGTTTCATTCATTTCCTCTCTCCTTCCTTCCTTCCCTTCCTTCCTTCTTTCCTTTCCTTACACAGGCTGTGACTATACCCTGCATCTGAGGACTCAGACCAGGACTGACTCACAGGGCTCTCTCTGTGAGCCAGCGCCACCGAGGCTGCCAAAGTATGCTAGTGCCAAGCTGTGCCACCATGCCCACAGCCAGACCAGCAACGCTGCTGCTTCAGCTGCTGCTAGCCACGGGTCTCATCCTCCACCTTGCCGACGCTCAAAGTAAGTGAAGGGACCGACATACCAGTGTGTGTTCTCGGCCCGAGGGTAGTACATTTTGAGAGCTGAATCCAACTAATATAGACCTAACTGTACTTGACAAAGCATCTTAATTGGTACCATTTCAAACATTACATGGTTCATGCTAGTGCACAACACCAAATATCAACAACGAAATTGAAAAACTATTGAATTATAATTAAATACATGTTGATGTTGAAGACTTAACCCTACCAAAAATATTTTTTGTAATTATTATACATTTCACATATAGTATTGTATACAAACTGTGCGTGACCAACTGGTAACATTTTTATAAAATATAGTTAAAATGTGTATATGAATATGTACGAGCACTATCAATATAGCAGTAGGTCCTTAAAAACAGCACAGCTCTTCTGTAATCGGAGGATAAAGACTAGTAATCAGTCCTTGGGTTGAAAATATCAGGGTTTACTAGGGGTGTAACGGTACACAAAAATGTCAGTACCTCGGTTCAGAGGTCACGGTTCGGTTAATTTTCGGTACAGTAAGAAAAAAACAAAATATAAATGTTTTGATTATTTATTTTACAAATTTGCTAAATCTTCCACCAAAAAAATGTTTCTTACTGGAATGTTTGATGTGAAGTAATCGGAAACTTGGATAGGTCAATAATTCATAATAACATTGATTTTGAGTCAATATTATGTTTTGAGCAATGACAGTTTGAAAGAAAAGAAAAAACGCTTTGTTTTATTAGTCAACGTTGCAACTTTTTCTAGACTACATTTAGCCTTTAAGCTTTTTTATTTCACTTTTGTTTATGTTTTTGTTTATTTTAATAGTATTTTTAGAATGTGCCGTGGGCCTTTAAACATTAGCTGTGGGCCGCAAATGGCCCCGGGGGCACACTTTTGACACCCCTGCTATAGATAATAAAAAATTAAATCTGATTAATCAATGGATAAAAAGCAGAGCCTGGCGACGCATGCGCGTTTATCATAACTCTCTCGCTCTCTGTCTCTGCCCCGCCTTCACGAATGTTAACGCTGCGTGCACCACTTTTTTTTGTGTTTATAACCTCTTTCTAACCCTGAGCGTACATTGAAAATACACGCAACCATAACTTAAAATGCCGGACATTCGAGGCATTTAAGAAACTCCACCTGGACAGTTCCGCAAAGAAGACATATTCGGTGAAAAGAGGAGGTATAGTCAGTCTATCATTGCTAGCATGCCGTGTGTTGTTGTTTTTTTGATTGATTTCAACTTTTATTAGTAGATTGCACAGTACAGTACATATTCCGTACAATTGACCACTGAATGGTAACACCCGAAGAAGTTTTTCAACTTGTTTAAGTCGGGGTCCACGTAAATCAATTCATGGTGCCTCGGTGTGCATTGTTAACACAACGTGCGGCGGGCTACTTATATGTCCGTGTCGTTCGGTTCACCTCCGAACCGAACCGAAACGCCCGAAACGAAACGGTTCAATACAAATACACGTACCGTTACACCCCTATGGTTTACCTCACAATATCATATAATCACAATAAATGGATCACTGTAATGATAATATCAGGATGTAAGGATACTGCAGTGTGTTGTTATTATTAATCTAAAAAATATATTTATTTATAGGGGTGAAACAAACAAACAAACAAAAAACAAAAATAAATTATAGTTTATATTTTTGCAGCATTATTTTACCTGAGTACAAACAGCAATAGTACAAAAACTGGTACGGTAGAATATAACTTTAAACATTAGTTTTTCATGTGTCTGATAAACAGTGACGCTATTGTAAACTCATTCAAAAAACATGACATCTGGTGTCTCTCAATTTTTATCAAATCTGATAAGTAGTACCATAGCAAAAATAAATATGTGTCATATGAATAGAAAAATCAACATTTCTCTGACTTATCTGAGTGTTCTCCAAGAGTTCAGAGTGGTGGCGAACAACATGGCTTACTGTGCATGATTGTCTTGCCGCCCGTGTATTATATTTTCTTACATGAAACATGCACCTGGGGATAGGTTGATTGGCAACACTAAATGGTCCCTAGTGTGTGAATGTGAGTGTGAATGTTGTCTGTCTATGTGTTGGCCCTGCGATGAGGTGGCGACTTGTCCAGGGAGTATGCCGCCTTCCGCCCGAATGCAGCTGAGATAGGCTCCAGCAACCCCCCCCCCTGCGGACAAGCGGTAGAGAATGGATGGATGAATGGACTAAAAAGTACTTATCTAGCTTTGTCCCATCCATAACATAAAAGCCAAAGTGAGTCTACACTTTCGATTTAAACTACATCAATGGGTCTTTCAATTTAACTTCATCGAGCCCACCTTTTTAGTGAAGTTGTTCGTTTTTGTTGTCTTCTGTGACTTCTGCCTAGCTTTAAATTACTTGCTTGAGGAACATGGAAAACTCACCAAGAATAAATTATATGTGTAGAGAGCTCATTGTTTATTCATTATAAGGTTAAATATCGCGATAGTTCGCCATATCGATCTATCGTCACACTCCTAGCGGCAGCCTTAAAAACAGCAGCGATCCTGCCATCAAGTTCTAAAAACACTATGCTGAATGACCTTGGGTCATCATCATCGTCAAACCATCCCCTCCTGTCCTATTCAGTGATATTCACACTGAGAAGGTTTTTTTCTCCAGTGGGTGCAAAGGGAGCGATAAAAGTTTTATTGTCCCCGCTGTGACTCCAGAAGCTAATGATTCATGGATGTGGGTGTCACTGGGGGGCGCAAGGGCCAGAGCTCAATGAGCTTTGAAAGCTGTTGTCACACATCAGCGGACAGGTGCCTGATGTCAAGAGAGCTCAATTCCGAGCCACTTTCTCATCATGAGATTCCCGACCGGGCAAACTGAGCACTTCTAGTCCGCCTGATCATTGTCCTCAAGAGTTGGACAATAAAGACTTGAGTGCACTTTGGTCGTTTGGGAAAATGGGAGTCATGGATCACTGGGGAATGTCATAACATCTTAATAACATGCTGTTTTCAATTTAGGAAATTAATCTATAGTATGTAGAAATCTGAGAGAGGTGGAGCGCTGAGCAGGAAATAGAAACAGTACAATGGTAAAAAGTAGGAACAATATTATTGGTCACCAAGGTAAGCAAAGAATACAGTACACAGGCTTTTTATCAAACTCCAAAATTTTGCATCAAATCAATGCATTCAGTAAATGTAGAACATTGATAGATAGGTCAAGCAGTGACTTAAAACGTGAAACTGGTCAGCCAGACTCTTAAGTTATCCAGAAAAATATACATGTATGGTTTTAATCCGACAAAAGGGATTCTTGGTTTGATATAGGAAGATGTTTGGAAGGTATATAGTGTACTGACTATCAGTACACTATATACCTTCCAAACTTCTTCCTGTATACAAAACCAGTACCAAGCGAACCATGCTAATAGGGGACTGCAAGGTAACCAAAAAAAAAGGTAGAGGCAGGCCACCAAACTTTAGGATTTTTTATTTTGTCAAGATTTTTTTTTAGTTTAATATTGGTAAGACATTGTGACATGAATGGAGAGCTGACTGATGAAAATACTAAAACAGGTCAAAGGTGTTTGTGGGCTCCAAGGGACCCAAAAAGGGTACAGGAACTTCCGCAAGAGTTAATTGGGTCATCATTGGTAGAAGCCCATTAAATGGGCGGAGCGTCAACTGGAAAACCTGAACAATGCTAATAACTGTAAAGCATATAAGGGGACTCCAAGGTGTATAAACATAAGTTACCAAATACCATATGACATAAAGTATCAAATAACATCATACACTAGTATTCCAAAAGTATCCTTTGGTTCAAAATAGATAGAAGTCCTAAAGATCAGGGGTCTGGGTGAGGCTGGGTGAGGGTTGTAAAAAAAAAAAAAAATTACCAATCTTCTCAAATTTATTTTTTTAATATTTTAACAAAATAAAATGGAAAAAAGGAATGAACAAATGTCCGGAGAACGTTATTTCAGCAATCTGCGTCATTTCCGCCTGTGACAACTGCACGGCGGTCAGCGGATAATAGCCCTTGAGCAGTCTCCTTTCTTTTTTGCTCTCGATGTTTTCATGTCTTTCATTGTACCATTTGTAGATGGTAGAAAGTTCTAGTATAGCGAGTGCAAAAATGCAATTGCTCCCAAAGTGTTACTCGCCGTGCTGTTGTTACTGGCAAAAGAAGCTGAAATGAAATTGTGTTGTTGTTATTGTAAACACAGTCATTGAATAGACAAAAACAAAACAAATTAAATCATATATAAATATATGTAGCGTTAATCGTGTGAGGCAATGCAAATACAGCTCAAATAGCATGATGCAAATAAAAAAACACCCACACATAACAGTGCGACCCTATAATTCAGTGGTTTCAAACATGCGTCATACTTGTCAATGTTCCCAATTTTCCCGGGAGACGCCCGAATTTTAGGGGATGCATTCTCTCGAAATCTCTTTCGGTCTATACTCAAATTACAATATTCAGGGAGTGCCATAAGGGCGCTGTCTTTTGCGCCCTCTACATTCCTGTATAGACAGCATGCAAGCCCAGTTGTATGTTTCATCTGGCCATGTGGTTCGCACATGTGCGATTGCAAGACATATTTGATCAACAGCTAAACAAGTCACACTAAAGGTGGCCGTAAAAAAACTTTAAGAATGTTACAAATATGTGCCAGACTGTGAACCCACACCAAACAGGAATGACAAACACATTTCGGGAGAACATCCTCACCGTAACACAACATTAACACAGCAGAACAAATACCCAGAATCCCATGCAGCCCTAACTCTCCGTGCTATATTACACGACGAGTTGAGTTTATACCAAAATGGATACATGGATGATACAGCAGAGGATGGGAAGAATGTCATGTTGTCAGATGAAACCGAAATAGAAGTGTTTGGTATAAACTCAGCTCGTCGTGTTAGGAGGAAGAAGAATATTGAGTTGCATCCCAAGAACACCATACCTACTGTGAAGCATGGGGGTGGAAACATCACGCTTTGGGGCTGTTTTTTGTGCTAAAGGGACAGGACGATTGATCCGTGTTAAGGGAAGAATGAATGGGGCCATGTATCATGAGATTTTGAGCCAAAACCTCCTTCCATCAATGAGAGCTTTCAATGGTTGACCAAATACTTATTTTCCACCATAATTTACAAATAAATTCTTTAAAATTCCTACAATGTGAATTCCTGGATTTTTTTCACATCCTGTCTCTCACAGTTGAAGTGTACCTATGATGGAAATTACAGACCTCTGTCATCATTTTAAGTGGGAGAACTTGCACAATCGGTGGCTGACTAAATACTTTTTTGCCCCACTGTATATCAGTGGAATCCAAAGTAACCAAGCTCAAAATTTTCCTTCAAATCAGCATATATAGAACATCTGTAGGAGCAGCGCTGACCAGGAAACTAAAACAGTTCAACAATGGTAGCCATTTGGGTTTAGAGAACTTATAATATTGTAGAACAAAAAGACTTGTTCACAAACTGTTACCCTCTATTGGCGCCCTTTGTGCTAGACTCTTACAAGGCATGTGAGGGCACAAAACGGCTGAGTCGGACCCCATGTTCAACAGATGGCGTGTCTTTTACAGCTGCAGGTCCTGCCCGCTCATCACGTTGGCCCCCGACAATCGCTATTCAAGATAATGCTGGATTTGTTTCCCCATTAAAATGCAAAGTATGGTGCAAAATAGATTGAAAAATGCTCTTTGAGGATAGAGGAAGGTTTTTTTTACACCCCTCCATCCCTCATTTTTCTCCTTCCAATGTGGCCCATTTTTAATTTGTGTGGCAAATTGGGCTTGGCGCTTGCTTGAAAGAGAGACATAATTGTACCCCCGTTGAGCTGACGGAAAGAAAAAGAAGCGCAAAGAGGCACCAAACATGTTTTTTTATGCTGAACCATCATTGATAAACCATTTGCTGACTACGGAACCTGAACCAGGTAAACAATGATAATAATGGACTACAAGATAACTATAAAACGGCACGAAAATGTTACAAAACTCTAAAAGGTTTTTTCTATTCAAAGGATTATTGTTTCAACTTTGGTACTGGGTAGAGTGCTAACTTGAAACAGGCCAGTTGGTATTATTATTATTGTAATTAATTATTCCTTATCTGTAAAGTTACTTTACAGGGGAACTGCACTTTTTGGGGAATTTCGTTCACATTCAGTTTATTGTAGATCAGAAATCATGCATCTCACCTGAAAGGTAGATGGCTGGTGATACAATCCAACAAGTTGGGACACTTTGACAGCCATTTAGGACCTGGAACTGGCAAGAACGACAGGAAAGGCGCTTGTTATGAGAAATGTTTTCTTCTAAATGGGAATATATGAACCTCCTAGCAGTCTGCATCCTAATGACAGCAGACATAGTTCAGTAAGTGATATTTTATTATGTGTGTTGGCTCTCAAAGTCTGTAGTGAGTATTAATCAGTGATGAAAGAAAGAAAAAACGTGTTGTAATGCGTTTTTGAAATTAATGAGCCGCATATGCTTAAAATGATCAAAATATGTAAATATTAAATGTTGTTATAAGTGTGCCTCTTACAACATTTGAAATGTACTTACATCATGTCTATGAAACCCTAATGGAGGTTTTTGACTTTTTTAAGAGTTTTTTAGACAGAATTGAACGGCTCTCATAGGCTCTGTTGTAAGTGGACTTTTGATCAAATGTATTTAATATTTTGAATGTATTTAGAAAAATCTCATCCGTCGTCATGTCTTTCATAACGATTGCGAATGATAGGCAAAATTCCCCCCCAAAAGTGCAGTTTCCCTTTAAAGTATAAATGAAGAGTTTATTCCTTTCATATAGTGGGAAATGGATGGAGCACTAAATAGACAACCAAAAAATGTGGGCAATGCTCATAATGAACTCGAATGTAACCTTACAGACATGTTCCCAAGCTCTCGATACATGTCATCGTACCCTCAAATCATTACTTTCTTGGTTCAATATGGGTAGAATGCTGACTAGAAACTTTATACATGTAAACAATGACAGTAATTGTGAGCAATCCTTATAATGGACTCCAAGGGAACCAAAAAAAGTACAAACATGTCTGCGGGTAGAGCGCTGACTAGAAAAAGGTGTTGGACAACTTCACTTAAAACACCTCTACATCGAAGCTATTTTATATATGTCTGCTTTATGACACCAAAAGACTTTCAAAAGTTTGCGAATAAATAAATATGATCAAAATAGTATCAATCTCACAGAGATTCCTGAGTCATTTTGAGAGATGAGGAAGTCAGTTATGCAATCGCTTCCCCATCAACAATGCTAATCAAGCAGACTTGGTGAGCGCCAACGATTGCTTTTAGAAAAATTATGATCCAGAACCTTACATTTTTGAGCCCGAACACAAAAATGATGAGCAATAAGTCTTAGAAGCAGATTAGTGGATGCAGTTTCATTGTGACACTATAGCATCAGCAGCATTGCTAGGTGCCAAACAGCCAAACTAACCATAACAAAACATAATAAAACAAACACTGTAATATGTTGACCGATGGGATTAGAGTATTGCTCACGTAATTCCGTTAAAGATTCATCGCAATCCTCACGAAAGATTAAAAAAAGTTCCTGCAGGAAGCATCTTGGGGGTCTATTTTGCCATCTCAGGGTATTTCAAAGTACAGCTGCCTGTCAGACCATGGCCACATTTGTCTACTACCAGATGAGGCATGCATGAATTATAATCTAGAATATGCTCTTAGCAAGTTTGAGTCCAAGCAGAAGCATTCGTCAGCTCAGTGTGTCAACAATAGCAGCGTAAACTAGCATTACCTCACTGCTGTTAATGCGCCGCTAAAATAGTCCGTCTGCATTGACGCTTATAATAACAATATCACTCATATTTGGTTAATTTTCAGATCAAAACATGTAAATAGAGCATTTTTGGCCGTTTAGAGAGAGTATAATGAGCGCAACAGAGAACCCTCGATCTGTTGACTTTATTGTTGGTTATTTATTTACGATTTCGAATGCATTAAAAAAAATCCAAGCTTAGGTGTACGTAAAGATTGTGAATGATAAACAGCACATCTCTTTCCAATTTTTGTGTTTTCCTAATATGACTGATCTGATGGCATGATCAGAGTGCAGAGTCATTACTACTGTGATGTCAATCTCTGAAAATACAGTAGGTATTCTGAGCGCAATATTTAAAATGGCTGACTGAATTTGTTGCATTTTTTGATGTTTAAATGGTGTTTTCACATACCATGCAAATTGTAAATAGAATTGGATATGGTTTCATGGATACAATGAAACACCAATAAGCAAGGAAAATCAACTTGTTTTTCCACTTTACTGGTACTTTAAAGGCCTACTGAAATGAGATTTTCTTATTCAAACAGGAATAGCAGGTCCATTCTATGTGTCATACTTGATCATTTCGCGATATTGCCATATTTTTCCTGAAAGGATTTAGTAGAGAACATCCACGATTAAGTTTGCAACTTTTGGTCGCTAATAGAAAAGCCCTGCCTTTACCGGAAGTATGTGCGCGTGATGTCATGAGTTGCAGGGCTCCACACATATTCACATTGTTTTTAATGGGAGCCACCAGCAGTAAGAGCAATTCGGATCGAGAAAGCGACAATTTCCCCATTAATTTGAGCGAAGATGAAAGATTTGTGAATTAGGATATTGATAGTGAAGGACTAGAAAAAAAAACACTTTGCCGGGCGGCAGCAAAGTGAGCGTTTCAGATGTAATTAGACACGTTTACTAGGATAATTCTGGAAGATTCCTTATCTGCTTATTGTTTTAATAGTGTTTTAGTGAGATTTTAAAGATAGTAAAGACATACCTCGAGGTCGGATGGCTGCTGTGAACACGCAGTGTCTCAGAGAGAAGCCGAGGAGCCAAGCTCACAGCCGCCTTTTATGACAGCTGCTGCAGGACGACAAATAATCCACTGATGTCTCCGGTAAAATATATATCACAATTTCCCCATCCAAAAACATGCTGGTTGAGGTAGAGAAAACATGTTCGCTTGACCGCTCCGCTTCACAACAAACAAATAAACACCGGCTGTGTCTCGGTGCTAAAGACAGCTGCAATACACCACTTTCCACCAACAGCATTGTTCTTTATAGTCTCCATTATTAAATGAACAAATTGCAAAAGATTCAGCAACACAGATGTCCAAAATACTGTGTAATTATGCGATTAAAGCAGACGACTTTTAGTCGTCAGTGGTGACGCTGCTAATATTTCCTGACAGTCCGTGACGTCATGCGTACGCGCCATCATTTCGCAACGTTTTCAACAACAAACTCGCGGGAAATTTAAAATTGCAATTTAGTAAACTAAAAAGGCCGTATTGGCATGTGTTGCAATGTTAACATTTCATCATTGATATATAAACTATCGGACTGTGTGGTCGGTAGTTGTGGGTTTCAGCAGGCCTTTAAAAAAGGTACAGACATGTTCCCAGGCTCTGAAATGTTCCATCAAATCAAAAGGTTGTGTTCAACATAAGTCAAATGCTATGTGTGTGCTATGTTGACTAGAAAACCGAAACAGGTCAACAATGGTAATAATTCTGAAAAATACTGGATTAGTTGACTATTAATTAACCAAAAAAGTTCCAAAGAGTTGCCTCTTTCAGTATTTGTAGAACACCGGTAGATGGATTAAGCACTGACGCAAAATATAGAAAGAATATTGTTTACATTGTTGTGTTGGCTGTTTTTCAGAAATGATAATCTTTAAAAACTGTAAAAGAAAAAAAAAAAATATATATATATATATATATGTATATATATATATATATAGTATTGTTGTTGATATTATTATTATTATTGGTGGGGGTAGTACTGCTCTTGCATTCTCTCATTTAACGTTGTACTTGTTCATGAGTTTGTGCTTTTTTGGAAGCTGTTTCCCTAACGTTTACAAAAACCACAATGATGATATTTCTATCCATTCACAGTACAGACGCTATTATATCACACCCCACGCGCTACATGTGTAGCACAGCAGGCTAACCTCCAAGCTCGTCCGTAAGGCTAATGATGGTCTATTTCCCAGCTGACACCGCCGTGCAGTAATGTGTGTGTTTTATTCATGCATGGCCTAATAGGAATTATTGTAAAGTAGTGTCACATTTGCATAGTAGCTTCAGGGGAGAGGTTGTACAAAAATATATATTTTTTGCATTATTAATTAAGTCCCTCCACTTAATTTACCTACATGCTAGTTTGATGTAGGGTATTGCCTTTTAAAATTGCACATACACATCAGACACATAGGAACACAGAATAGTATACTGCATGTTCTCTTTAGAGTAATAAACATTGTAGAGTGTTTGTCCATCCGATTTAATGCCGTTAAAAACGAGAAAGAGAGCTTGGCGTCAATCCGGACTCCCCGCCAGCTCGTTCATCATCCCGACGGACGTTTGCTCGAGTGGAAATTCCATTTTGCCGCTCATTTCAAGGCACGCCGCATAGTCACACTTGAAAAACGACAGTCTAATTAGCGTCATTTTTGGATGAGGACACTAGCATTAGCGTGGTTGATTTCAGGTCACGCATATAATGCCATCATAAGCAGGATTGAGCTCTCCACTTAATACATTTAACGCAATCAACAGCAAAGGACATGTAGCATTTTATAATATTTTTATTTGGCCTGTTATTTGGTCTGATATTTTTTTTTATCATGTCATTTTCATCATAAAGTAAAAAAAAACAAAAAAAAACATTATTAGTTGCATTTTGGTATCCTTTGCCTATTGTGGCAACTTGTGACGATGTAAACAAAAATCCTGATGGCTGTCTATTAGAGATGCGCGGTTAGGCAATTATATAATCCGCAACCGCATCACTAAAGTTGTCATCAATCCACCATCCACCCGAACCAACATTTCATCAAAGCCACACCCACCCGCCACCCGCCCGTTGTTATATATCTAATATAGACGATGCAAGGCATTAGTGAGGTTAGAGAGTGTAACTTCCTCCAAATAGCACAGACACAATGGCTTTCTTGAACTGATTTATTTAAAGGCTTACTTTCCCTTCAAATTCACCGTGAAAACTGTAATAAATAAACCACCGTACAAACGTAAAAATAATAACATGCACAGCATGTGGATCAAACATTTTACCAAGTAGAATACCAACAAATGACAAATACCTTGTTGGCCAGACCCGGAAGTAGCTTCCTTACATCCGTCGACAGACCAAACTTCAAAATAAAAGTATGCCCACATACTGTTTCAAAGACTGCTGCTCGTTTTTCGTATGTGGGTAACAACATTTCACTATTTATAAATGGTTGATTTCTATAGGCTAGTAAGGTAAAGTGTTGTACCTGACAAGTTTGGGCTACCTTGCTTCTGCAGCCTTCATCAGAGGTGTCACGTGATGTTAGCGTGACGTTGTCTGTGACGTGTTATATGGATTGTACTATCAAGAGTTGTCAGGTACAACACTTTACCTACTAGCCTGTATAAATCAACCATTTATAAATACACGTCAGTAGGCTAAATGAACCTATTCAACATAACATTTAACTATGTATAATGTAGCGGCTGGCTACGGGGTGTTAGCCAATGACTTAGGCTGGGGGGGCGGGACTTTAGGGAGAGATAGGGAAGTGACGTTATCGACAGGAAGTGAGAGTTCGAGTTGTCCCGGGAAAAGCGTTAGAGACATGAGAGCTGTTTTGTGGTTGTATTACATCTTGTGCAATAAAGACAAGACAAACAAAGAAGTTTTATGAGCCTACATTCCTGGGATTATTACAATATATATTTCCGAATTGGTTCAACCGCCACCCGCCCGAATCTATTTAAAGTCTATTTTTTTGTCATGTCACCCGCCCGACCCACGGTTTATCCGCGGACCCCGCGGTTGTGACCGCAAACGGCACACCTCTACTGTCTAATATTGTTTCCCAAGGTCGGGGATTCATCACTATTTACCATGTTTTTTGTCCACAGAACACATGTCACAGTATAGGTGTCGCATGTTTGCAACAGCACTTGAGTACTCTGTGTTGAATTAAAAGAAATATATCGTGTCACTATTTACAACGTTGATAAAAAATGATTGGCATGCTGACGTTATTGAGAATCTTACTAACCTTCATAAATCACCAACATAGGCTTTTCCCGATTTCTACAATATAGTATAAAAACAGGCACCCAATGTTATCTGCCACCATGCAATAACCTTGTTCTTGTCATTTCTTTCAACATTTAAATACACCTTTGCTCTCTCGCCTCTTGTCAACATACTGCGCAATTATCACTAAATACCGCATGTGGCCTGTTATTAACTCAGTAAATGCTGACACCTATGGCAAACGTGTTATTATTGAAGGCCATTTGCCTCAACCTTATTGATTGCTCTCGCTCCAGTCGAACAAGGGGCACAAAGGCCTGTCAATTTTGCCAACCAAAGCAAATCACCCCCCACCGATGCAAACATGTTCTGGCCAATGAGTGTTTTTTTCAAAGTGCACTTACGACTTTGACAATGTAATTTTTTGATGCGTAGTAACAAGATTTCAGTGCTTGACTGCACAATTAGGATATAAAAATAAAGGTGAGGAACATTGGGCGTGCTCTTGATACATGTATAATCACTATGTTTTTAACTGTAGTTGTGCCAACTAGCCTCTAGACCAGGGGTGTCAAACTCATTTTAGATTGAGGGCCACATGGAGATAAATCTCTTCCCAACTGGTAAAATCATGGCACGATAACTTAAAAATGAAGACAACTTCAGATCTTTGTTTAAAAATACAACAAGCACATTCTGAAAATGTACTTATCATAATGTTCTTGGGGTTTTTTTTATACTTACATGTTGTGGTTTATTTTGTACATATGTAGCATCATCTACAAAAATACAAAGAATTGCCATTGCGACATCCAGTGGACACATTTAGACCAGCTGTTTCTTTCATTCAAAAATTTCAGGTACATTTGTATACTTGGCAAACTCATCCACGGGCCGGATAAAATCTGTTCGCGGGCCTGATCCGGCCCTCAGGCCATACGTTTGACACCCCCGCTCTAGACTGTTTGATGCACAACTTAATATTGTACTTTTCACCATTTTTTTCTGAATCTGCGAAAGGGACCCACATTTTTTGGGGAGTGATATTTTTCTGTGTATGATGCAAACATCAAAATATGCAGAAGTTAGCAGGGCGAGCACCTGTAGCCCCTTAAAATAATAATACAAAAAGATAATAGCTTAACTTTTTCCAATGATTAATCAAAAGGATTGCTTACATACTATAACATACAAACTTGCCTTTAGTCTGTTCAATGCGCAACAAATTAGCTGCCAATATTTTCCCCCGACAATTGCTTGATTGATTTCTTTTACAAAAGGGTACACATTTTAAAATATGTTGGAGTTAGCAGGAGTACCATTCATTGTCCCTTAAAAATAAAAGGGGTAAAACATCAAAAGCACTCCAGCATCACTTTTGTCATCAAATATGTTTTCTTATTATTTATTTAGAAGTGACCATGCATGTTATGGAACATCAGTTTATGACACAAACGCGAAAATCTCCAAAAGTTAGCATCCATAGCCGAGCATAAATGTAACAAAGTGGTTGTTTTGATATGTCCTGAAACTTTTGAGAGTCAATACGCACATACTGTACATTATTATCCTCTTAAGAAGATAGTGCCATTACCATTATGATATCCAACGACAGAGATTCACCGACATTACGGATGTTTTTTGTGCGTAAAACACAGGTCACAAGTTTTCTTAATAGATAACAAAAATGTGATGGTGAAGTTTATTTTGGTAACCTTGCAACTTATGACAATCCAAAACCTACACAAATCCTTTCTCATTGTATCCTACCACGCCGTCACTTCTGTTTTGTGTGCTACACACAGGTCAGCCTTTTAATTGTAACGCGTTAAAATGTGTGTTTGTAAAAGAATTTGACAGCTAAATGTGGAAAAAATACTGTACGTTTTTCTTCAACAGTTTTCCGTTATTTCATAGATCTCTAATCTTTTTAATGCATATTTTTTGTGCGCAGAATACAGGTGACAGTTTTAATTAAATTGCAGTAAGATAATGCAACATCATAGCAGTATGATCTCAGTAAACGATCTCAGCATGGGCCAAATATTTATCGTTTCAGCATTTTTTAAGTTATTACTTTTTTGACATAGTTTTAACAGCTATCAAGACAGTTGACTGTTTAATTTGGTATTGTTGGTCATTGTACTCGTGTGACATGTTTGTTGATAATTTTTGTGCACAGTACATATGTGACATTTTTAAAGGCCTACTGAAACCCACTACTACCGACCACGCAGTCTGATAGTTTATATATCAATGATGAAATATTAACATCGCAACACATGCCAATACGGCCGGTTTAGTTTACTAAATTGCAATTTTAAATTTCCCGCGGAGTTTCTTGTTGAAAACGTTGCGGAATGATGACGCGTGCGCGTGACGTCACGGACTGTCAGGAAATATTAGCGCACCACCAAACACGGCTAAAAGTTGTCTCTTTTCATCGTGCAATTAAACATTATTGTGGACATCTGTGTTGCTGAATCTTTTGCAATTGGTTCAATTAATAATGGAGACTGTAAAGAACAATGCTGTTGGTGGAAAGCGTGGATTGCAGCTGTCTTTAGCACCAAGACACAGCCGGTGTTTCTTTGTTTTTAACACGGAGCGGTCAAGCAAACATGTTTTCTCCACGCCAACCAGCATGTTTTTGGATGGGAAAATTGTGATATATATCTTACCGGAGACATCATTGGATTATTCGTCCTCCTGCAGTAGCTGTTTGAAAGGCAGCTGTGAGCTTGGCTCCTCGCCTTCTCTCTGAGACACTGCGTGTTCACCGCAGCCATCCGACCTCGAGATATGTCTTTACAATCTCACTAAAACACTATTAAAACAATAAGCAGATAAGGGATCTTCCAGAACTATCCTAGTAAATGTGTCCAATTACATCTGAAACGCTCACACTGCCGCCGCCCGGAGCCGTCACTTTTTATTTTATTTATTTATTTTTTTTTTCTAGTCCTTCGCTATCAATATCATCATCCACAAATCTTTCATCCTCGCTCAAATAAATGGGAAAATTGTCGTTTTCCCGGTCCGAATAGCTCTTGCCGCTGGAGGCTCCCATTAAAAACAATCTGAGGACGTGAGGAGCCCTCACCCTTGTGACGTCATCGTCTGCGACTAAAGGCAAGGCTTTTTTATCAGCACCAAAAGTTGCAAACTTTATCGTCGAGGTTCTCTACGAAATCCTTTCAGCAAAAATATGGCGATATCGTGAAATTATCAAGTATGACACATAGAATGGACCTGCTATCCCCGTTTAAATAAGAAAATCTCATTTCAGTAGGCTTTTAATCGGACCGGATAGAAATGTAGTGCATTTGCAACTCCAGATTTCGACATTGTGATCTTTAACGTCAAAGTTTTTACATAAATTTGGTGACATTCAGAAAACAGTATATTGTTACATGGCAGGGTTTGATTTATTTTCCCACAAAGTATCTAACGGCCAAATGACAACACTTTTTGCTCATCTACGTGTGCATCCGCGTGCTTGCCTGTGCATGTGGCTAACACTTGGCCCGAGGCTTTCACTTTTGGTTTCACTGCAGGAGTCCTCAGAGCACATTTGCTGCAGCCTGTGGGCACTTCCATTCTTCATCAGTGGGGTGGGGGTTAATGATGTAAGCCATTCCTCTCTGTGGAGACTGCTGCCTCGGGATTTGCTGGGCCCCTATACAGCCATTCCACCTCCTCGTCAGTACCTAAAAGCATCGGTAATCTTTTTGCCGATAGCTCATCCTTGTCACAGTCGATTTGCATGGATTGATGGAGTGAATACGCAGCTGGCACACTTTTGGGACGGACATAGATTTATTTATTGCGGTTTTATTCGTCTCCATTGAGAGAGGAAAATGGCTTTTTCCATTTGCACTCAAGCCAAAGTTGAAAGCTGGATCATATATACATTCTCAAACTCAAAGCCACTTGACAGTTACAGTGTGTTATAATGAGCGTCCATCATAACAGCCTTTTCTCCAGAAGCGTTAACACTTTAATTTATGTTTTGTTTTTTTATTATCATCTCTTTTAAAATGACTCAAATCATATGTGATGAATGGGCTTCTTATTCAAGAGTTGATAAAGGTAATGAAACAGCAGTGCATTAAATTAGTATGGAAGGAAATTGACAGTTTTTTTGCCACTCTGCTGTATATTTTGTTTGATTGTGCAGTATTTGTTGTTATTGTATTGTTTTTATTAAATGTTTTTCTCTCATTATTGCTAATCTTTTTTTACCCATAACATTTGCGGGTCCCAGCATAGGACATAAGGGTGTTAATAATAAGTGAAGTGAAATAAAGTGAATTATATTTATATAGCGCTCAAAGCTCTTTACATAGTGAAACCCATTATCTAAATGTTTACGATAAGTTTGAATCAGTGTATGTGGCACTGGAAGCAGGTGGGTAAAGTGTCTTCCCCAAGGACACAACAGCAGAGACTAGGATGACGGAAGCGGGAAATTGAACCTGGAATCCTCAAGTGGCTGGCACGGCCGCTCTACCAACCAAGCAACGCCGCTCAATGACAATAATAATAATAATTATTATTATCGTTATCATTACCGTATATTTCGGAGTATAAGTCTCACCTGCCGAAAATGCATATTAAAAAAGGAAAAAAAACATATATAAGTCGCACTGAAGTTTAAGACGCATTTTTGGGGGAAATGTATTTAATAAAACCCAACACCAATAATAGACATTTGAAAGACAATTTAAAAAAAAAAGAATAGTGAACAACTGGCAGAAAAGTGTACCAACTGAGAACGTGCCTGGTATGTTGACGTAACATATTATGGTAAGAGTCATTCAAATAACTATAACATATTTCACACATAAGTCCCTCCTGAGTATAAGTCGCACCCCCGGCCAAACTATGAAAAAAACTGCGACTTATAGTCATAAAAATATGGCAGTAGTATTAATTTTTATTAATCATATTGTTAATAAAAATAATATATTGGTATTATTATTTATATTGGTATTATGTTATTTGTATTGTTATTGTTATCCTTGTCCAAGCTGTATGGATAATATATTAATCATAATTATTATTACTAAAAGGTAGAATAAAATTCCACATACTTGTACAAAAAAATGTATGTATTTCTGATTTAATCATAATAAGATTACATGTTTTTTGTACTATTTAATTTATTTAACTTAAGTTTGAGTCATATTTAAGTTATGACTATTATCAAAAGTTTGAATAATATTTTAAGTGTTTTCCCTTAATTTAATTTGTAGTATTTTTTTGACATTTACCTAAAAAAGAAATTGTGAGATGACTATAGACTGGTTTGGGGCTCTCAAATTCTCCCACACTGAACTAATCCAAGAATATCTTTAGGAATCTACAGGACAACAGGTTCTTTCTCAAATACAGTCCAAAAATGTGCTTTTAAAAAGCAATTGATTATTAAAGAAGTGTGTCCCAATACTTTTGCCCATGGTGACAATGCATTCTGCAGGAACTCCTTTGACCCTTTTAAGCTCCTGCGACAGCAACTGAGCTGACGTTTTTCAGCGCAAACTTTCTACTTAATCCGTCCCCATCTGCTCCCGCCCCCCCGGCATGATAGTTAACGCTGGCTGGATGATGTCGATGCCTGGATTTGTTCCTAGCACGTTTATTTACCGTCCAAATAAGATTTACTGTCTTGGAACCAATTTGACGATGCTCGATCTGCGGTCTGCTACTAAAACGACAAGGTCTAATTGGACAACCTCCACCATTTTGTTCTGACTCTTAAATCCAAAAGATGTCAATGTAACAAAGGATGAGGTGTAGAAAAGTCCTCTAAAAGGGTTATTCTGTCACATGGTGTAGAGGATCTTTGATTAGCAGTAGGTCTTTAGAAATAGCAAAGTGCTCCTGTCCTTTAGAGAATATTTGACTAGTGTTTTTGACTTGTACCTAATAATCTGTCCCCTCTCATGTAGCAAAAAAATTATATTTTTCCGCCAATATGATCCCATTTAATCCTGACAGTAATCCAAAAGACTTTAATCCTGCCGTCATGATTAGACTTCAGACTTGTTAAAATGCTATCAGCGTGTTTTTTTTTGTTGTTTTTTTTTTCTCAGTGATCAAACACGTGCTAACTTTTGAATGTAAAGCCATTTAGCCGCCATAGTTACTATAATTAGCAGTCTTTGTACTGTGGATGTGCTTTAGGTGAAGAGCTTTAGCAGATAGAATCCTGCAGTGGAGATTAATTTCATTATAAACCCAAAAGAAGCAGAAATCTTGTGATTATTAGGAGTAGGTCACTGCTCTACATCTGTAAGATCTGCTCAACTATTGATTAGCTTATAATTAAATTGTCCAGCTATCTTGAAATGGATTAATAACTATCCTGCTAATGCCCTACGCGGACATTTGAGCCGCATCGATTGGTCTTCTGTTCGAAAGGAACGTCTCGACAATGCTTAGAATTCGTCTTCATCATTGCCCGAATGAGGCCAAATACCAAATAGCTAGACAACTAACTAAGCACCCATGTAAAGGAATCCAGAACCAAAATATTGGAATTGGAAATCCTTTGACCTAAAATTTAACATGAGGGCTCACAGAATGTGAACGAAAACCAAAGACCCTCGGAATTTATTCGGTCAAAAAACTCCAAATGTGCCATCAAAGACTTAAGTCGCCGTACAACGATCAAGGCCAGGGGTCTGCCTGGGACTGCTGAAGGTAGTCCTGGTGAGGCTGCGCCAAACAAAGTTTTTGTAAATATATATATATATATATATATATATATATATATATATATATATATACACACACACAGTATATTACTACTAGTATGTAAGTAGAGTTAGCCTAACCCATGGTTATTATACATTATACATTATAAATGTAAAATTGAATGCAAATATTGTATAATTTACACCGTATCTGCTCTTTGTGTTGCTTAATGTGTTTTTTTTTTTGTACTGTCATTTTTGTGTGCACACTGTTATTTAGTAAGTGTCCATGCATGAAATTAGTTACATTTTTCGAGATAATAAGCTCTAAATAAGCATCCTACAACCCATGGAAACACCTTAATCCGACCGTGTTTGGTTTTTGAAAAGTCGGAGTAGTACACCTGGATTATGCGATTGCAAAACAGATCTCTCGAAGGGAGGGATATAACCCCGAAAGCAGATACCATTCAATAAAAATGTAGCAACAATTGTAACAAAGAGGAGACTGTTTGTTTGCTTCACAAATTAAAAGAACAGAACATTTTCAAGTGCAGCAATGGCAGAAAAAGGGAACGTAGATGTATTTAATAAGGTAGCTAAGGAAATGTAGAATGCTGAATTCGGACTCCCCAACAAAATGCAAAAGAGATGAGACAAAATCAAGCACATACTATAAATTACAAGGAGAATAATAAAGTGTAAACAAATCTCTTCACACAGTATTAGTGCACTCCAAACGGATTAACAATAACTCTGTATTCCACACAACTGGCAAGATAGTCCAGAACAATACCAACCAAGTTCATCTGGAACACAATCAGTCGGACAACGAACGGTATTTTCCGTCGGATTTAAAACTCCTTCCGTCAAACCACAGAGCCTTTGCTGCCTTCCAACAGTTTTGTTTTCATTATTATAGGTAGTGATATTCCATTGAAATAACTGTTGGCCACCGATCTTTCTACATTTTTGTTAGTAGTGTCATGTTCGTAGGGCAATCCAAGATAATTTATTGATGCTGTCTGCTATTTAACATCAGCATAGCCATTAGAGACGTAATGTTTGTAATATGTGTCAATATTACAGCAGACATCACAACGGAGCTCGGCTGTTACTTGTTAGAAGCAACAGATGCCAAATGTGACGTCATAGGTCAACCGGAAAATAAATATAGTTATCCGAACTAAAAAGAAATAAGCGTACGGAACATGGCATATGTCCAATAGTCGCATTAGAGAGAGTGGATGGACACTTGGACCTCAGACGTAGGTGTGAAAAAAACAAAAAAATAGAACTATTTGAGAAATCAGACTAATTTTGAATCAATATAGCCATAATATATTGAATTATTAATCACTTTGGGCGTAATGATTGATCAATATATTGATAGATCCATTCATATTCCTAAAATTGTAGAAAATTGATATATGCTCAGCTACTTGACCTTCCAGATGCCAACAATATGCCTCGACTCCCGATGAAAACATTGCTGCATAACCTTACAAATACATTTGGCTAATCGACATCAGTAAAATGTGCCACAATTACTTAGTAAACCATCTTGCAAGATGCATAAACAAGAGAAAGCTACAGCGCAGGATTTGTCGATTGCCATTTGAAGTTCCTTGGAGTATGATTCGGATTCGGCTGCTTATCCGGCAACCTCAGTCATGGAGAGTAGGAGGGCACGACAGAATTTTGACCGTGATTGCAGTACCATTTATGGCCACATTACTACATATGGCTCCTTTAAGGCCATGTATTTTCATGAGTGTTGTGTACATCCCTCACTGAAGACATGATTATGATGGCCATGAAAACAAATATCCGGATCCCGCTGTAATTTTCTTGGGTGTCTTTAACCATTGAAATCTATGGTAATTCCCCTTCAAGAAATAACAGGAATATAGGAAACTTTTCCTGCAGTGTGATTTCAACTCACTGAATCGTTTCGGATCGTATCCTTCTAAACAAATTATATTGGCCCTGAGTAGCATCAGCAACCACAAAATTTTAAACGTTGTTAAAACAAATCGTCAAACATCACCATTGGTCACCCATGGTGTGCGGTAGAGATGCGCGGATAAGCATATATATCATCCGCAACCGCATCACCAAAGTTTCATCCACCCGCCGTCCATCCGAACCAACATTTTACCAGAACCGCAACCGCCCGCCACCCGTCCGTTGATTTACATCAGAAGTCGGCCACCTTTACTACTCAAAGAGCTATTTAAACCCGTTTCACAGAGTAAAGAAAACAATGGGAGCCGCTAACGTTCTCGCGAATATCCAATGGTATTCATCCTGATGACTAGAACAAGGGCGTGCTGTGAAGCCAATGCCTTTGACACCTTCAACAACACGTATAATCAGATTGTTAGTCCAGCAACATGTTGTATGCAGCTTCCGCAATCACACGTACAAGATTGAAGGGCATACTGGGTGATACAGAGTACACTGATGGTTGTGATATAAACAATTTTAACACTCTTACTAATATGAGCCACGCTGTGAATCCACACCAAAAAAGAATGACAAACACATTTCGGAAGAACATCCTCACAGTAACACAACATAAACGCAACACAACAAATACCCAGAATCCTTTGCATCCGTGAGAACTCCTGAATATATTTTACACCCCCCGCGCCCCCAACCCCGCCCACCTTACTGACGCACGGACTCCGCGGATAAGACCGCAAACCGCGCATCTCTAGTGTGCGGGCCGCAATTACACTAAATTATGGGGTTAAGTAGAGAGTGATAAGAACATTTTTTAAACCATTTGAATTTTACCTAATATTTGGTCTGAAATGTCTAATGACAATCTAGACCTTGAACAAAAACATTTAAGCCACAGAATTGTACTGATTTAACAGTTCACTTTGCGGTAAATTTAAAAATAAATAACATTTTGGGTTGGTTTGGTGATGATGGAGGAATTCAAAACATTTCAAAAAATTTAACTCGTGCCTGAAAGGACTGTAGAACCTGAACAAAATGTGCCAGGATATCACATGCTTAGGTAAATCTTTAATGGTGCCCCCTGCTGATGATAACAACAATCTTAACAAAGCCAATTGTATTGACATAATGTGTTTGTTGTATGTCCTATTAAAAAAGACTTGTCGGGCAAAACAACACGACTAAAAATACAGAGACGAGAAGGTGGCATGGGCATGTTGCCACATCACTGCTTCTTCTTCCTCAATGCCATCTGTGAATGCTCCTTTGCTGGCATTTCCACTATATATATTTTTTATTTTGCTACCTCCACTCCACATTCTTTTTTTGGTTTTTTGTCCCTCACTTTAATTAGCTTATTTTGTTGCGACTAACCTCCCAGCGCTGCATTACGGTGGAGAAAGTTTGGACAAAAGATGATAAATGTTGCGCGTAGGGCGACGCTATGTAATGTTGAGATGCTCTAATGGCTTTGCGGCGAGGAAGAAAGGAAGGCGCTGTCAAGATGGCCACGTGATAAATCACGCTGGCATCCTTGGAAGGACTGTAGGAATGGCCACAAAAAAACCCCGAGATGACCACAAAATGGAGTCTAATTAATCTGGACTCGGTTCGTCCTCCTGACAAATTCAGTGCAGGGAAGACAAAAGGCGAAGGGAATTGTTGTTTTTTTCTTCCCAGATTCCGATTTCCTCCCCGGCTTGGATGCATGTGTTCTGACAGCGCTGCTGCACCTGTGGAATGATTAATGGTGGCGGGCTTGTCTGCACCGCAAACTGGAAAAAATACAAGAAAATAAACAGGAAATAATGTCCACATTGAATTTGAAAAACATCCATCCACCCATCAATTGTTTAAACTCCTTTTCCTCGTTGGGGTCATTGGTAAACTGGAGGCGAGAGGCGAGGTGCACCCTTGACTGGGCGCCAGCCCCAATAAGCCTAAAATGCATATGTACTCCGGCTTCCTCCCACCTCCAAAGACATGCACCTGGGGATAGGTTGATTGGCAACACTAAATTGGCCCTAGTGTGTGAATGTGACTGTGAATGTTTTCCGTCTATCTGTGTTGGCCCTGCGATGAGGTTGTGACTTGTCCAGGGTAGACCCCGCCTTCCGCCCGATTGTAGCTGAGATAGGCTCCAGCGTCCCCTGCGATCCCGAAGGGAATAAGCGGTAAAGATTAATTAGACTCCATTTTGTGGTAAAAAATGGATGGATGGCTGGACTATAATGTTTGGCAGTTTGTGCTTTGATCTAGCGGCCATTTTTCTCATTGCTCTATGTCAGTAGTTCTCAACCTTTTTTCAGTGATGTACCCCCTGTGAACATTTTTTTAATTCAATCAGAGCAAAGCATTTTTTGGTTGAACAAAAGAGATAAAGAAGTAAAATACAGCACTATGTCATCAGTTTCTGATTTATTAAATTGTATAACAGTGCAAAATATTGCCCATTTGTAGTGGTCTTTCTTGAACTATTTGGAAAAAAAAAGATATAAAAATAACTAAAAACTTGTTTTAAAATAAACAAGTGATTCATTTATAAAGATGTCTACACATAGAAGTAATCATCAACTTAAAGTGCCCTCTTTGGGGACTGTAATAGAGATCCATTTGGATTCATGAACTTAACTCTAAACATTTCTTCACAATAAAAGAAATCATTAACATCAATATTTATGGAACATGTCCACAAAAAATGTAGCTGTCAACACTGAATATTGCATTTTTTTTTTTTTCACAGTTTATGAACTTACATTCATATTTTGTTGAAGTATTATTCAATAAGTATATTTATAAAGGATTTTTAAATTGTGGCTATTTGTAGAATATTAAAAAAAAAAAAAAATCTCACGTACCCCTTGACGTACCTTCAAGTACCCCCAGGGGTACGCGTACCCCCTAAGTGTGTTAAGTGGAGGACAATCGTTTGGATGGAGTAGATGTTAATTTTTTCTTTTGAGCTGTCTTTCTTGTGTATTTGTTTGGCCCTTTTCTGATTATGCCCAAGACACAGATGACTTCTACTGTTGCATGGTGGATGATTTTATAACATATATTCTCCAAACTTCTATTTAAAAGTCAAAATTTTGAGAGTTTTTCCGTGCATTTTGTGGAAGGGTATATATCTGATGGTCATATCTATGAGGAGGTAGGTCTTTTTTTTTGTTTATCTTTAACCACAATGTCTGGGCGGTTTGAAGAAACTGATCTGTCTTTATGGATAAACATGTCCCAAAGGATAGTGACATGGTCATTTCCGGCTACTGTCTGTGGTTCGTGTTCATACCACCTGTCTTTCATTGGTAGACCAAGTCCCCTGTTTATTTTCCTTTTGATGTATCAAGCTGCTTGGTTGTGGAGGTGTATGTATTCTGTCTCCACTAGCTCGGGACAGACTGTTTGCAGGTGGTCGATGGTCTCTTGGAATTTTCTACATATTCCGCTAGGGGAGTCTGTACCAACTTGTAGCAAAGCTTTGATCTTGTGCACTTATTATAAAGCCTGCTCTATTCAGTTTAGACTCTTGAACCATAGGGGACTCAATTGTGGGTCGACATCTGCTTATTTTGTTCTTTGGGGATACTTGCTGTGTTGCAATTTTTTCTCAAACTTGGAGTTAAGCTCTCCTTGACGCAGATTCTTGGCTTTTTTTTGTTTGCCGTGCATAGTTGCTGTTCGCCTCATCTTCCTGAAGTCTGTCTTTGGAGATTGAGCAAAGCTTAGCTTTTGTGATAGTATTTGACAATTTTGTTTAGCATCGTCCGTTCTTTAAAGGGATTTGTCAAGTCCAATCCTTGTTGTTTTGTACGAGAGTAGCCTTCAGCAGCTTCAGTTTAGGGTAAGGATAGTCAGTCCTTGACTGACTCTGGATGGTGTAATCTGTAAAAGATGAAAAATATTCTTGTTTATTCATAATAAAATTTTAATTATTTAAAATTCCAGTTTGTGGTCTTCCATTTGTCAGTAATTACCTGGGCAGCCTAAGTAAAGCAAGGTGTCGAGAGTGGGATAACTCAAACTAGAATGTTCAATTGACCGTATTTTCCATGAACGCCAACTTGCCCATCATTAAGCCAATCTATTTAAGTTATTGGCCGAATTTCGTTCAGTTTTCAGAACTCTCCGGTTGTCCTCCTTCTGTATTTGTTCTTTTATCCTGGCATGATTGATTGTTTTAGCATTAGAGATACTTGTCTATAGTGATGTACTCTCTTGTTCTTAGTTTTGTATGACTGTTGTTGTCAAATTTTTTGAAGCTTTTTGAATGTCGTTTTGACACATTAAACAAAGAAAAGTCTGGGCAGCCCTCAGCAGGCCAGTCTTGTCATCTCTAGTATGTATTTGCAGCTCGTCCATATAGACTAAATGATAAATGGGTTGTACTTGTAAAGCGCTTTTCTACCTTCAAGGTACTCAATGCGCTTTGACGCTACTTCCACATTTACCCATTCACACACTGATGGAGGGAGCTGCCATGCAAGGCGCTAACCATCACCATCAGGAGCAAGGGCGAAGTGTCTTGCTCAGGACACAACGGATGTGACGAGGTTGATACTAGGTGGGGATTGAACCAGGGACCCTCGGGTTGTGCACGGCCACTATTCCACTGCGTCACGCGATTGATCTTTTAATGTTGAGTCCGGTAGACGCAGTTAGAATTGTTTAGCAGTGCACTTAATAGGGCAGGCACAAGAGTAGTAATAAGCAACATCTGTTAAGGGGGGCTAATGTTTAAGGAGAAACAATCTTAAATACACATTTAAGAAGAACCAAAAATTTAAACCGTAGTGAGGATGGTGTGTAGAATAGCTAAGTGCCTGGGTGAGTCTCTCACATAATCATAATATCCAAAGCACTGAAATAGTTCACCGTTATTGTGGGTGCAGACCAAGCTGGATCAACTTCGCATTGAGTTGTGGATGATCAACATGGCAATTCAAATCCACTCATAATATTGTCCTATGTTTTTTGAATACACAATAATCATGGACAAACCTACTGCATCGCATATGCAGTGGAGTGAATCTGGACTACACAAAAAGATGGTGGCCAGTTTAAAAAACACAAGAGGATATACCATCTTCCTCCGGTAAGGGTTGTAAATCATTATGCCGTCGAGACTACAAGAAAAGAAGCATTTTAAGACTTGTTCGCCCATACTTAATGCCAGAAATGTTCCAACTTCTTACTTGGGGAAGGTTCTACACGGGGATGGTAGTCTTTTTCTTACTTGTTCCTCTTAGTATGTCTTTGTTGATGCATAATCCTCTTTAGCTGCCTTCATATTGTGGGTTCTTCCGAGGATGTTGTAGTCGTAATGATTTGTGCAGTCCTTTGAGACATTTGTGATTTGGGGCTATATAAATAAACATTGATTGATATTTGGATTGGTATACCTGTGTTGCCTAGTCCAAACTGCGGCTAGGAGAGGATGAACTATAAGACCTCATTATTAATATTATTGTTATTTTATGAAATAGTATATTTTATCTATGAGTTAATTCTCTTCACTGATAATTTACAATAAAAACATAATTGTTTTTTGTGTACATTAGAGTACACTCCACAGTAGGGGTGTGGGAAAAAATCGATTCGAATTTGAATCGCGATTTTTAAAACATCGATTCATTTATTTTTTTTATCAATCCAACAAAATAATACACAGCAATATCATAACAATGCAATCCAATTCCAAAACCAAACCTGACCCAGCAACACTCAGAACTGCAATAAACAGAGCAATTGCGGAGACACAAACACGACACAGAACAAACCAAAAGTAGTGAAACAAAAATGAATATTATCAACAACAGTATCAATATTAGTTATAATTTCAGCATAGTAGTGATTAAAAATCCCTCATTGACATTATCATTAGACATTTATAAAAATAAAAAAAGGACAATAGTGTCACAGTGGCTTACACTTGCATCGCATCTCATAAGCTTGACAACACACTGTGTCCAATGTTTTCACAAAGATAAAATAAGTCATATTTTCGGTTCGTTTAATTGTTAAAACAAATTTACATAATTGCAATAATTTGATGAAACATTGTCCTTTATAATTATAAAATATTTTTACAAAAATCTACTACTCTGCTTGCATGTCAGCAGACTGGGGTAGATCCTGCTGAAATCCTATGTATTGAATGAATAGAGAATCATTTTGAATCGGGAAAACTCGTTTTTGAAGTGAGAATCCTGTTGAATTGACAAAAAAAAGGATTTTGAATCAAATTGTGACCCCAAGAATCGATATTAAATCGAATCGTGGGAGACCCAAAGATTCGCAGCGCTACTCCACAGTCTCTATTTGACAAGTTTTCTCTCCGTTCCCAGTTTCCCCTGCAATAAATATAAAAAAACATATACACGATTGTAGCTGAGATAGGCGCCAGCGCCCCCCGCAACCCCAAAAGGGAATAAGCGGTAGAAAATGGATGGATGGATGGATATACAGTATGCTAACATTAGCTCACTTAGTTGCATTTTGTTATCTTTTTTTTTTATGCCAGACTGTGTGCAGGCCTGGCATGATTACTACTGGTCATTTTGCTGCAGCGCTAGTGCCATTTAATGAATCGTTCCATTGCCTAGTGGATAACAAAATGAACACAAATGCCTTTTCCGCGTTCCCGGCTGCCACTGCCTATCCTATCAGATAATTAACTTTTTTTTCTTCCTTTTTTGTGTGCAAATAGACTGCTCTGACTAGCTAGCAGAGTAAGCCTGCACAATTAGAATTACTTATCTAGCCTCTCTCAAAAACAAACATCTCTCTTTATGCTCTCACTCCCCAGTGTTTCGCATTAGCGTCTTTAAAAACCTCTGCCCAGATGTTCCTTCTGACTTCCAACAGGAGTGCTTCTTTTGGTCGCACGCCAACTGTGATGCAATTCAATATTTATGTTAGTGTTTGCTTTCCGCCGTAAAGGGAGGGAGGAAGTGGAGTCTTTCATCGTTTGCTGTATAGCTTATTCTAAAAGCCATCTGTTTGAGTGGGCCATTTTATTAAGTGACAAACTGGATCCCACTAGCGCGCTAATGTGTCCCCTGGGAGATGGAGAAAAAGTGTGTTGGTGTGATGGAGCAGGATGCGAGAGGACAGTTTTGTCCTCGCCTTTCTTTGCAAACACCAAATCAAACAAGATTCCATAAAGGAACAGGAGGATTAAGTGCCACCTTTCACGTGTTAATATTGATGCTTTCCCCATGCGAACGCAGGCAGGATGACGGCCATCAGGGTGTCAGTCAGCGCCTTGAATGCGGGACAGGCGCATTAGCCATTCTTTTTGAAGGAGTTGTTTGCAAGCTTAAGTAGCCCAAACTCCAACAGAAGTTCTACACTACAAAGGCAGCTCAGATGAGGTAAACTTTCCTATCAGATGTTTGATCTAATTAGACTCAGACACAACATGGGGTGCTGGGTACACCTGCACACTTGTGAGGCTATCACCAGAATTGTTGCAACATTTTAAAAGTTTGGATTAACATTTGAACAAAGGGCTGACTTTGACAGAATATTCATATTTTTCATTGTAGTTTGCAGTAGGGCAGAACAGCTCTGTATCACACCGAATATGTTGGCTACCTCATTTTTTATTTTTTTAAAGAAAAGGTAACACTTTGGTATGGGGAACATATTTTAAGTAACAAAGACTTAAAGGCCTACTGAAATGAGATTTTCTTATTCAAACGGGGATAGCAGGTCCATTCTATGTGTCATACTTGATCATTTCGCGATATTGCCATATTTTCGCGGAAACGATTTAGTAGAGAACATCGACGATAAAGTTCGCAACTTTTGGTCGCTAATAGAAAAGCCCTGCCTGTACCGAAAGTATGTGCGCATGACGTCACAAGTTGCAGGGCTCCACACATATCCCCATTGTTTTTAATGGGAGCCACCAGCAGCAAGAGCAATTCGGACCGAGAAAGCGACAATTTCCCTATTAATTTGAGCCAGGATGAAAGATTTGTGAATTAGGATATTGATCGTGAAGGAATAGGAAAAAAAAAAAAAGCGACGGCAGTGTGAGCGTTTTAGATGTAATTAGACACATTTACTAGGATAATTCTGGAAGATCCCTTATCTGCTTATTGTTTTAATAGTGTTTTAGTGAGTTTTTAAAGATTGTAAAAGATTGTAAAGACATACCTCGAGGTCGGATGGCTGCGGTGAACACGAAGTGTCTCAGAGAGAAGCCGAGGAGCCAAGCTCACAGCTTCCGCTGCTGCAGGACGACGAATAATCCAATTATTTCTCGGGTAAGATATATATATATATATATCAATTCCTCCATCCAAAAACATGCTAGTTGAGGTAGAGAAAACATGTTCGCTTGACCGCTCTGCTTCACAACAAACAAAGAAACATCGGCTGTGTCTCGGTGCCAAAGACAGCTGCAATACACCACTTTCCACCAACAGCTCTGTTTTTTATAGTCTCCATTATTAAATGAACAAATTGGATAAAGATTCAGCAACACAGATGTCCAAAATACTATGTAATTATGCGGTTAAAGCAGACGACTTTTAGCCGCGAGTGGTGCAGCTGCTAATAATATTTCCTGACAAGCAGTGACGTCACGCGTACGCTTCGTCATTCCACGATGTTTTAAACAAGAAACTCGCGGGAAATTCAAAATTGCAATTTAGTAAACTAAAAAGGCTGTATTGGCATGTGTTGCAATGTTAATATTTCATCAATGATATATAAACTATCAGACTGCGTGGTCGGTAGTAGTGGGTTTCGGTAGGCCTTTAACTAACAGTTATTTGGACACCAGGAGAACATATTCTAAGTAACAAATACTTAATTTAGAGTTTTTTGGTTGGGTTAGAGGGTTAGGGTTGTATAATAAGGCCATGCAGAATAAGGCATTAATAAATACTAAATAATGACATATTAAGAGCCAATATGCTACTAATTGGGCAGCACGGTGGAAGAAGAGTTAGTGCATGTGACTCACAATATGAAGGTCCTGAGTAGTCCTGAGTTCAATCCCAGGCTCGGGATATTTCTGTGTGGAGTTTGCATGTTCTCCCCGAGACTGCGTGGGTTCCCTCCGGGTTCTCCGGCTTCCTCCCACCTCCAAAGACATGCACCTGGGGATAGGTTAATTGGCAACACTAAATGGTCCCTAGTGTGTGAATGTGAGTGTGAATGTTGTCTGTCTATCTGTGTTGGCCCTGCAATGAGGTGGCGACTTGTCCAGGGTTTACCCCGCCTTCCGCCTGATTGTAGCTGGGATAGGCACCAGCTCCCCCCACGACCCCAAAGGGAATAAGCGGTAGAAAATGGATGGATGGATGGATTTTTCCTCAATATTGCACAGGTGAATATTTTTCCAAGGATGTCTTCTCTTGAATTTTTTTCAACAATCAAGAGTAATACATCCACCTGTGTCATAATGTACAATGTATCCCAGTGTCGCATGTTTGCTGATGACAAGACCTGTGATGAGGTAGCGACTTGTCCAGGGTGTACCCGCCTACCGCCCGAATGCAGCTGAGACAAGTGGTAGGAAATGGATGTTAACAAGCAACTAATTTATTGTGAATATGTTCCCCATACTAAAGTGTTACCAAAAAAAAAATACTGTAGATATTAGAAAAACAGTGCAAAGCAGTGAACATTTACAGAACTCCAAACTACCACCACAATGACAAGCAAGACATATCAGTCATGATAATATAATATACACATTATGCATTGTGCAGGTAAACCTAATGTTGTGGCCAGTGTAAACAGTTAGAAATGTCTCACTATTTGGCAGGCTACTGTCACACTTGATTTTTGCTTGGGGTGCATTTTCAAGCATTACAAACATCGACTGAGCTGAATCAACCATCATTCCCGGTAATTAACGATCATCCGAGGGGTCCGAATCCCTTTTTTCGAGTCGTCGCTAATTGGAATTAGAATTTTTCGCGGAGGTTAGCAGGCGTGCCAACATGCAAAAACGTTTCTAATTAAGCCGCGGTTCCTCTCCTTTTCTTGTGCGCCTAAACCCTCCTTTGTGAGCACAGCACAATGCCGAGTTTGTTTCTTCAGCGTCACAAAAGGCAAATTTTTATCACAACGCTGCAGATAGTGAGTGGGGGGAGGGCTGATTTGTATGTCGAGTTTCTGCTCCTGTGTGCTGTTTGTTTCTCATATTCTTTGCTAAATGTTTACTTGTGAAGAGGCTACCATTAGCCACGAGCTCTTCATCAATATTCGCGTACACGACTGTTGCTACTTTCTCCTATACTTATAAAATGCAGGGAGTGCTGGGATTAATTATCACCCTGCTAAAAAGTAAAATATTCCAAGAGGAAATGGGTTATTTTCATGCAAATAAAATGAAACATGTCAGTCAGAGTGATTGTACAAATGGAAATTAAAATTGGGTCTTTTGATTCATGTGCTTCAGTTTAATGGACAGACATGACATGACTCTACAATTGAAACGACTCTGAATATTTTTTAGCTCATAGTGAGGTCATAACTTGAATGTTTGACTTTATCAAACAAACTTTTAATCCATTTGGACTTAAAAGTGCAAGGATGGATAGAAAATGCCGTTTTCTCATTGCCGTAAGTCTCATCTTAGATAACAAGAATAAACACATGCCAAAGTTAGTCACTATGCATCAGCTGTGGACGCCACAAAACGAAAGCCCACTTTCTCCGCTCTGCTGCAGTTGCCCATTTAGTGTTAGCTATGGCGACGGCAGCATTATGGTCCACAGTCTACACTTTGTATTTTATAGCCATTTTATCGCTGCCCGTTGTCTCCTAATGGATAAATGCACAAAGGTAAGCTTGCCCTTTTTGTATATCATTATACTCCACATTCTCCGCTTTGCTGCAGCAGTGTTTTTCAGCCCTTCATCTCCTCTTTTTTTTTTTTTTTTTAAGCCTTTATTTAACCAGGTAAAAATCCCATTGAGATCAAAGATCTCTTTTCCAAGGGAGATCTGGCCAAGAGGGCAGCAGCAAGGTTACATTAAAAACAGTAAACAACACATAAAACATCACATTTACAACATTAAAACGTGTTCACATCACACATGTGCATACAGACAAGGTAGACTGCAATCCTTTCACAGAAGCTTTAAACTAGTTTAATGTAATGAGGGTTTGAAGTTGAATATTCGATTGTAAGTTATTCCAAGCTTTCGGTGCTGAAAACCTAAATGCTTTCTTGCCAAGTTCAGTTCTCACTTTGGGGATGACAAATTGAAAAACATCCATTGAACGAACATTGTGACTTTCTTGTTTTTTTGTTAAAAGACAAGATAGATAAGATGGAGTGATACAAAGAATGGTTTTGTAGAAGAAAACATACCAATGATTGAGGCGTCGAGCACATAAAGATGTCCAGTTAACCATTGAGTATAAGACACAATGGTGAGTAAGGGGAGCGCAGTTGGTGATGAATCTCAGTGCCCCGTGGTACACAACCAGCAGTAGCGTTCATGTAAAATATCTCCATAGTCAATAACAGGTAACAAGGTTGTTTCCACCAATTTCTATTTCACAGTAAAAGAAAAGCAAGACTTGTTTCTATAATAAAACCTCAGGAAAAGTTTCAGTTTTTTCACAAAATACTGAATGTGCTCCTTAAGACTCAAGTGGTCATCAATTAAAAATCCCAAATATTTAAAAGTACATACTAACATAATTTGTTGCCCATTTGTTGTTAAAATGTTTTCACACAGTGCAGATCTTACAGTTTTTGATGTGGTGAAGAACATACACTTTATTTTCTCAGCATTTGAAACCAGTTGAAGATAACAAAGTTGTTCTTGTACTCTGTCAAATGCATATTGTAGATATTTAAAGGCCTCAGCAGGAGTTGGTGCTGTGCAGTATGACAGTATCATCAGCATAGAAATGGAAAGTTGAGTTCGGAATATTCTGTCCAAGATTATTTACGTAAATAGTGAAAAATAAGGGGCCCTCTCCTCTTGAATAAATAAATAATACACATGTACTGTATGTTACCTTCAGCCTATCCTGTTGGCTAAGCATCATTTTACTCCACAATCTCCACTTTGCTGTAACAGCGTGTTTTCTTGATGCCCTTAGTCTCATTTTGATAAATAGCAAAAATAAATATATAAATATGTCCTCTTACCCTGGCTACCAACGATTAGTTTGTTTGCTTCTGTCCCATCCATTCATTTTCTACCGCTTATCCCTCTCTTCCCTCAGTGTCTTCTTGGATTAATAGCGAATAGTACAGTATAGTTGTAATGTCTTATCTCTGTACGCTGCAGCTTTTGGTGCCAGTACCAAAATGTATTTCGATACTTCTCGATACTGTTCAAAATAAAGGGGACCACAAAAAAAATCCTTTTTGGCTTCCATCCATCCATTTCCTACCCTGGTCCCTTTTGGGCTCGAGGGGGGTCGCTGGAGCCTATCTCAGCTGCATTGGGGCGGTAGGCGGGGTATACTCTGGACAAGTCGCCACCTCATCGCAGTCTTTTTTGGCTTAATTTGTTTAAAAAATCTTACAATACATTAAACTTATGGTTTCTTTTGCACTCAAAGGAAAAAAATAAAAGATTAACACAAAAAATAAAAGTCAATAAACACACTGGGCTTTTTTGTTGCACTCAGAGAACAATTTATAATTGTATATATTGCATGTATCCTGTCATCATCTGGGATTAAGTTGGAATAAAATAAAACATCTTTATTGACATTGTACTAAATGTGTCATGATTTATGTTTGCCACTCTTGGTCTGCACTTAAAGACAAATAAAATCCATCCATCCATCCATTTTCTACCGCTTGTCCCTTAAGGGGATGCAGGGGGTGCTGGAGCTGCATCTCAGTTGCATTCAGGTGAAAGGCGGGGTACACCCTGGACAAGTCATCATTGAATAATCAACTCAATACTATCATCAAAAGTACACAGATAGAACATGTAACAGGTAAAACAGTCATTGTTCAATATGATGGAATTTGTAACAAATTTCAGTAATTTCACAAGTGTAAATTTACGCGACGTGGGCGATTTGGACTCAGCTAATATTTGGTATTAAGCCAACCAGCTGTGTGCCCGTCCACGTATCTATATGCGCACAACAGGGGGTTTAGTTAAATGTTTATCGAAGTTTGAAGCGCAGGTGGTCTTGCCAGTTTTGGCAAGGTACGTTCTAAATCACTGCTTGCAACGTGACGCTTCTGTGTTTAAAGTGTCACCTTGATCGATAGTTTTGAAGTCCAGATACCAGTTTTCCTCTCCTCGCAGTTTCTGCTTGTGCGCTCGGTAAGTGTGTGCGCGCTGTCACGCTCAACATGCTCCTCAGCTCGACAACGTCACCGCAGCAGAAGAACAAAAGCAGTATAGTACCGTTTTTAATTAAATGGTTCCGCTGTATCGGTATACCGTACAAACCTACTCGACAGTCTCCACTCAGCTTTCTCGATGCCCCTGGTCACATTTTACAATTTGACTTGTTTTGTAGGTTTGTATGTTGTGTTGGACCTGTTTAAAGGTAATTGCATCAGTGCCAACTTTTTTATCAGCTGATAGCAGAAATACCAGGGAGGTCACTCGTTTTATTCGTCAGCTCTGTGATCACTTGGATGCTCGTTTTCCAGAGGATGAATTGGAAGAGTGGTCTGCAATTGACACTGAAGCACTGAGATCAGACATTAATTTTATGTAAGGATCCACATACATACTGGCAAATTAAGTGTGAGGCCATTCTCCACCACTCACATATATGGAGCCATTAACACTGAATACGCTTAATTTAAATCATTAAAAACAAAATGGATCAATCAGCACATTTTCAGATATGGTGGCTGCAGCATGCCGATGTGAAGACCGAAAGGAGATCTCACAGCTTGTGGGTATACTGTGCTACATTTCAAGCATCAAGTGCAGATTGTGAAATAGGCTTCAAAACAACATCTATAGAAACTGTTTGAAAGTGACACATTTGGACCAGCTGATGCGCTTAAAAGAAAGCAAAAAGTAGACAAGGTCATCAACCTAGACACATTCTATAATCACTGGAGAGGTGAAAAGGACAGACGGTAAAAAGATAACATTTATTTTCCTGATCAGATTAGTGCTACTGGCATTTATTCTGAATTTTCATGATGATATTAATCAACCAATGTTGTTACTGGATGTTGAGGAGAAATGCAAATAAATAAACAGTATTGTTATATATTTTGTAGGAATGTATCTGTTAAATAACTGTTTTGATTGATTGAAACTTTTATTAGGAGATTGCACAGTACAGTACATATTCTGTACAATTGACCACTAAATGGTAACACCCAAATAAGTTTTCCATTTTAATCAATTCATGGTAGTTAATAACTAATTTTAATAAGTAATTAGGTAATCTACAAGGCACCCATTAAGATACTCTCTTTTTTGGCAGTTACCGTATTTTTCGGACTATAAGTCGCAGTTTTTTTCGTAGTTTGGCCGGGGGTGCGACATATACTCCGGAGCGACTTATGTGTGAAATTATTACCACGTTACCGTAAAATATCAAAAAATATTATTGATCTCATTCGCGGAAAAGACGAAGAAAATGTCAGCAATCGTCACACACACGTCAGCAATCGTCACAAACACGTCAACCAATAAGAATTTGGCGGGGGAGTGTCATGGCAGAAGTGCATTGTGGGTCATGGAATGCTAACTGCTATATGCTACTGCCGTAGCTATTAAAATGGATCATTTCATCGTTGGCGGTAACTTATAAAAACTGAGAAGGGCTGAACAAAAATTGGACCGAAAAGGAAATCATGTAATGCAGATTACAAGCTGGACGTAGTGAAATATGCAGCAGAAAACGACAAAAGGAAGCGTCGAATACCTTTGGAGTTGGCAGAGTTGTTTAGAAGCGACATCGAGGAAGAAGATTTCATCGGATTTATCGATTAGGAGTGACATATTGTTTGGTAAACGTATAGCATGTTCTATATGTTATAGTTATTTGAATGACTCTTACCATAATATGTTACGTTAACATACCAGGCACCTTTTCAGTTGGTTATTTATGCGTCATATAACGTACACTTATTCAGCCTGTTGTTCACTATTCTTTATTTATTTTAAATTGCCTTTCAAATGTCTATTTTTGGTGTTGGATTTTATCAAATAAATATCTCCCCAAAAATGCGACTTATACTCCAGTGCGACGTATATATGTTTTTTTCCTTCTTTATTATGCATTTTCGGCCGGTGCGACGTATACTCCGGAGCGACTTATAATCCGAAAAATACGGTAGAATGTTGTTCATAATGTGAAACTGGCAAATTCAGTTAAAACAAACTTGTGAGAGACTCACATTTTTGCAATTTTTTGAGTGCTGTCACAGACTTGACTAAATTTTTTTGCAGAAGGTCCTTTAAAAACAGCCGAACGCTTCTGTAACCCTGAGAAAATAGAGCAAGATTGAATGTCTACTCTTGAACACGGTGGTTCGTTTGAGTATACAAAATAAGGCTAATAGTGAAGGGAGAAATCCAACTCCTGGTCCTTAGCTTTCTGGAACTGTGGCCCCCTAAACTAGTGGTTCTCAAATGGGGGTACGCGTACCCCTGGGGGTACTTGAACTGTATGCCAAGGGGTACATGAGATTTTTTAAAAATAGCAACAATTCAAAAATCCTTTATAAATATATTTATTGAATAATACTTAAACAAAATATGAATGTGAAAAGAAATGCAACAATGCAATATTCAGTGTTGACAGCTAGATTTTTTGTGGACATAGTCTATAAATATTGATGTTAAAGAATTGTGAAGAAATATTTAGAATTAAGTTCATGAATCCAGATGGATCTCTATTACAATCCCCAAAGAGGTCACTTTAAGTTGATGATTACTTCTATGTGTAGAAATATGTATTCATAATTGAATGACTTGTTTATTTTTCAACAAGTTTTTTGTTATTTTTATATCTTTTTTTTCCAAATAGTTCAGGAAAGACCACTACAAATGAGCAATATTTTGCACTGATATAAAATTTGATAAATCAGAAACTGATGACATAGTGCTGTATTTTACTTCTTTATCTCTTTTTTTCAACCAAAAATGCTTTGCTCTGATTACGGGGTACTTGAATTAAAAAAATGTTCACAGGGGGTACATCACTGAAAAAAGATTAAGAACCACTGCCCTAAACAATTTAGTTGCATATCCCTGTACTGCAAAGTTCTTGTTATTTTTTTGTAAGGTGACCAAAAACATTTTTTTTTTTTATAATGAATCAAATACGAACTGTGGCTGTAGTTTGAGTATCTTATTAAGTCGTGTAGTTTGTTATAATGTCATGTTTTAAATAATGGCAATTTGCAAACAGCTGGTCCTTGGCGGAGGTCTGCGCTCCACAGTACTGTAGTTATCCTTCGAAAGGCAGTGTCCAAACAATAGGCTGGTCCACAGTAAAGATCGAAGCTATTGTTGCTGTCAAAGCAAGAGATGCCATAAGGACGTCGACATAATGGATGCTTGTCAGCCTAGCGCTACCAACGGCGATTTGGCCGGGCTGTGTCTGTGAAAACGCCATTAGCTTCATGTCACGCCTCAGTGATGACTCGAACCCTGCCGATCTCGCCTCGTAATGTCGTAGCTGTCCATCATGGATGCCAAACAGACCCCGAGCGGCATATCAATTACCCATCAGCTGCCCTTAGGTTGGAGTGCGGATGCTGAATCCCGATAAAAAATATGCTTCTTTAGCAACAAATTACAGCCTCATTGCAGAGAATTGGTGATATCATGGACTCTTTGCGCCTTTCCACGAGTCCTACAGGTTAATTTGTTCCGTCTTTCTCAATGTCGACACCATTGCCGCATAATCCAACAACCACACACACACACACACACACACACAAAGATGACGGTCGTCAGCCCTACCTAATGGCCTGCCATGAAGTGATTGATAAAAAGGAGGACAGTCACCCCACAGGAGGACAGATGGACCTCGCCGTCCAATCAATCTGCCACTCCAGGTTCAATAGGAATATGGTTCTGACCCAGACTTTTTGACAGTAATATAACACGTTGTGGGAAAAAAATGTTAATTACAACTTTTGTCCTGAAGAATACAACAACATTTTTCTCATAATAATATGTTTTAATTATCCCAAAGAATGCATTATTTTTTATAATTACAGCTTTTTGATTTAGAAAATAAAATATCATCATTCTTGTAAAACTTTCTCTTGAAAAAATACAACTTAAAAAAAAATGCTCATTTTATTACAAATGTGAATTGAGTCTCATAACATCAGTCAAAACTCCAACATTATTTCTGAAAGATTCAGATTTATTTTAATCAAGATGATTTTCCTCTTAAAGGGGAACATTATCACAATTTCAGAAGGGTTAAAACCAATAAAAATCAGTTCCCAGTGGCTTATTTTATTTTTCCAAGTTTTTTTCAAAATTTTACCCATCATGGAATATCCCTTAAAAAGGCTTTAAAGTGCCTGATTTTCGCTATCTGTAAATCCACCATCCATTTTCCTGTGACGTCATCTAGTGATGCCAACATGACGGATAGCACAGCAAGATATAGCGACATTAGATCGGATTCAGACTCGGATTTCAGCATCTTAAGCGATTCAACAGATTACGCATGTATTGAAACGGATGGTTGGAGTATGGAGGCAGATAGCGAAAACGAAATTGAAGAAGAAACTGAAGCTATTGATTGAATAGCTATTGATGCTATTCGGCGATCGCCTTCTAACCAAGGATTGAGGTCTTGTTTCTGCAACATCAAGGTATATATTGACGCTTAGATAGGTCTGGTGATAATGTTCCCCTTTAATAGTATTATTTATTTTACTATTGTTCAAATGGGACATTATTGTATGATTGTAAGATATTTTATCAAGAAAATACAACTTTTTAAATGAAAACTTATTGATGTACGATTAAACCTTTTTCACCAAAATCTGATTTGTTTGAGCAGGTAACATGCAGCAGCTGTTCTTTGCTAAAGCCACTTAAACTATTTCCAAGAAACTGGAATAATAATTTTTTGTGATAATATGAATTAGACAAACAGGACTTTGGAAACAGTGCAGGAACACAACAAGTCAATTCAAAATCAACAGAAAATGCTAACAAATCTAAACCAATTGCATTTACAAAAGTGTTCCGAGAGTGTAAAGAGTTTGGGAAGTTACACGCCATGTTAGCACAAAGCAAACACTGTTGCACTATATCACCAATGTTGCCCTCGTTGTTTTTACACTCCACTTGCTGCTGTGAATCTGAGTAGTAACCCATTAGGACCAACAGAATGTTGCAGCCAATCGGAGTGTCGCAAAGACCTTAGGAAGCTCTATTATGCATTTGCCCATACAGGTATTTACGATCAAGTTGCTGTGTTGTTTTAATGAAGACTCCTGGAAGATTCTGCTACAAATTAGCTCCCAGAAGGCGACACCAACACTCAATATGTCATGGACAAATCATGACGACCTTCTTTTACGATGCTTTCGCAAAGGGATTAGCAAAGTTTCTAAGATAACTTTATCAAACAAATTTTCTTTTTTCCTTACACTGTACCTTTTTTCTTGGAAACTTTTGGACTTTTTACTGTAAGATTACAACTTTTTAATATTGCATTTTTTTTTTCACGTAACTTTAGGATGTTTTACTTGTAAGATTACAAATACATTTTATAACATTTTTTGTCTTGTGACTTTTTTACTTTTTCAATTAACGCTATGATTTCACTCCTAAAGATGTTTTTCTTTGCAACCTTGCCACACCATAACTTTTTCATTATCTTTTGTTGTAACCCCACACGTTTTTGTCATAGCATTATGTCAACGGGCAAAGTTAAGTTTAACTTTTGCATTTCATAGCACACATTGTAGATGCAGTGTGATTAAGGAGCTTTGATTTAACTTTGAATTTACAGAGGCATCACAATATTTTAAAACAAAACCTACAATAAATGCACTAATAATAATTTGATGATAATAATTGTACTAATGATGTATTATGATTATTATTATCTACTGATGATCATCAGATAATATTTACCTTACACTATAAAAAGAAAGGGAACTTGACATATTTGTAATTATATTTAAGTGAATAATGATTGATATAATAATAAATCATGACAATTTTATGATTATTAAAACTCCCATCCTGGCTACTCTAAATAAACATTTTCTGCACTCCTTTGTAAAAAATAATAATAATAATAATATTTAATAATAATAATAATACATGTGTATATGTATATATATATATGTAATATGTATATGTATATATATATATATATATATATATATATATATGTATACACAAGTGTGTGTGTGTGTGTGTGGGAAAAATCACAAGACTACTTCATCTCTACAGAACTGTTTCATGAGCGGTTCCCTCAATCATCAGGAGAAAATCTCCAGGAGATTGTTTTATCAACTGATTGCAATAATGTAAATTTCTTTTAACTATTATACGAATCAAAAATATGACTTATTTTATCTTTGTGAAAATATTGGACACGGTGTGTTGCCAAGTTAATGAGATGCGATGCAAGTGTAAGCCACTGTGACACTATTGTTCTTTTTTTAATTTTTTTTTATAAATGTCTAATGATAATGTCAATGAGGGATTTTTAATCACTGCTGTGCTGAATTTATAACTGATATTGATACTGTTGTTGATAATATTTTTTTTTGTTTCACTACTTTGGGTTTGTTCTGTGTCGTGTTTTTTTTTTCTCTCAATTGCTCTGTTTATTGCAGTTCTGAGTGTTGCTGGGTCAGGTTTGGTTTTGGAATTGGATTGCATTGTTATGGTATTGCTGTGTATTGGTTTGTTGGATTGATGAAAACATAATAATAAAAAAAAAAATTCTATATATATATATATGTTTTTTTTTAAATACATTTTTCTAAAAATGAGAAACGATTCTGAATCGCACAACGTAAAAATCGCGATTCGTATTCGAATAGATTTTTCCCACACCCCTAATATATATATATATATATATTAGGGCTGGGCAACGATTAAACATTTTAATCAAAGTTAATCGCACTATTTCTCCGATTAATCGCGATTAACTGCATTGTATACGCAAAGCCCAATAATGAATTCAAAAGTAGTGTGTAGTGCACCTTTATTGGAATATTTTCCCACATGAACAAAAGCGCCAAAACATTTGTTGTGCAAACACAATTTAAATCAGTCCTTGTTAAACAGTAGCAGTGAAATAGCATATTTTATGAAAATCAACTCAAAAAATGTAAATACAAACATTTAAGCTTATTGCCACTGCCAGGGTATTTAAGTTATCCTGTTTGTTATGGAAAATAAATATAATCTACATACAAATCTCTGAGCCACAATCATAACATCTGAACAGGCAATTTCTGAGGTAACAGCAGGAACATTTTTTTTATCAGGGATCTTATGTTTAAAAAACCTATATTATAGGTAGTGGGCTGTTTTAGGGAATTTTTGTTCAAATTATCCGTAGTAGCAATATTAATAATGTTGTGTTTATTCCGCGTAGTGCACTTAAAATAATTACGACCATATCTAGGAATTGATATGATGGGAATTTTCCGATTGTTTGCTTGGTGCTTTGATAAACTGAACGCATATACATGGTACTATATTGTGATGTTATGAAACAGGGAAAAAAAGAACTACCCTACCCAGCATGCAACAGGAGTGACGAGCATGCGCGGTAGCCCGGTATAGGTTGTGTTGCCATGACGGCATCTTGTATGTTGTGATATGCACGCTCTGAAAGTAAACATTAAGAACTCAGCCAGCACGCCTCGTCTGCATTATTCATATATAGACAGACAACACATATGCTCCGCTGCTTCACAGGCCGCTGGATGTAGCCGGCAAAGTATTCCCATGCTAGCTAGCCGGTCTAGCAAGCACGCGTCATTCAGTCCAAAACGGCCCGATCTATCCACATCCAGAATTGTCTGGCGGTCGTAAGTGATCCTTGAGTGACCACGCTGTAAGCCAGCCATGAAATTCGCAGAATTGTCCGGTATTTTTGCCAAATGTTCCATCTTTACCAAGAGCCCCTCGATGCCGAAGCCCGTCCGAGCGACGCCATCTTGTTAAGAAAAGGCGTTAACAAAATAAAAGCATGTAAAAAACATACGCAAATGTGCGATAAAATAATTGTCGGCGTTAATAGATTGATGAGTTAACTCATAATTAACGCATTAATTTGCCCACCCCTAATATATATATATATATATATATACATATATATATATATATATATATATATATATATATAAATAGGCCCCTTAAAAAAAGGCCTGGTGACATCACTTTTTCAACGCTTGATGAAACAAAGACCTAAACATGTAAATATTGTGGCCTTTCTGATCATGGAGTGTGTCATCTACTATGCTTCTGACTACTATGTTTGGAAGACTGGCACGTGCGTACAACGCCTGATCTAACAATCGGTCAATTGGTGCGTATACACGCAAGAGGGAACTGGTTTACAATCACATAATCTATCTAATCTATCTTTTTTAACTTTGTTGTCACAAAAAGTCTTACTTTTGTATCCGTATTTGTGTGGCGGAAGTATTTATTTGACTTGTAGTGTTTCTCATATAATCTGATAAAAAGATGAACTGCTGTCTAACACAGGATCTTTTTTTGTGTGTGTGTGTCTCCGCAGCACCCCCAAAATTTTTAAGAACTCCCAATGACCAAACAGGCGTCCAAGGGGGCGTGGCCTCGTTCATTTGCCAAGCCACGGGAGATCCGCGGCCGAAGATTGTATGGAACAAGAAGGGGAAGAAAGTGAGCAACCAGCGATTCGAGGTATTAGGTCCATTGTTCTGATGTAAAATGCTCGATATAAAACTGCACATCTTTTTGGCTGCTAGCACACATTCACACATAACATTGCAAGAAATGCCACAAGGCACTAGTATTTTGCGACTTAGCATCCAGCATGCTCAGGGTTCAAGTTCACCACGGTTTAGTGTTATATTGGCCTTACGTTAGCATTAATGTCGTCTCCCAACCCACAACTTTTAGGTTTATTGTTGTGTTATTTAAATCTTTCAACTAATATCATTTAAAAGAATGTTTATAACAATAATAAACTTAAAACACCGATGATAGATCAACACTAGATATGAATTGTTTTTGTAGTATATTTTTCGACTTTACTTTCAAAAGATTAAGGTTCACTTTTAATATATCACCTTTCTTTTGGTGTATTTTAGCCTCATACAATTTTTTCTTTGAAAGTTTCTCGTAACCATACCACATTTTTATAGTAACATTGCGGCTTAAATTTTCTCAGCCGTTTTAATCGTAATATTTTATTACCACTTTCCTGTTGTAAAATTACGACTTTGTTGATCACAACATGTTTTCTCTTGTACTTTTATTGGAACATTTTAGCCTTATTTTTGTAGGACCAGAACATTTTTATCAAAATATTGTAACCTTGCAAAGTTTTCTTGTAACTTAGTGGGGTTTTTTCTTGTAAGATTGAAACATTACAGATTTTTTTCTCATAAAATGATAACTTTTAAACATGATAGCTCAATAACATTGTCAAATATTTCGGTTTTATTTTCAGAATTTTACAAAAACACCTTTTTCTTGAAAAAGTACAACTTCATGCCGATTAAATCGCAACTACCGTATTTCCTTGAATTGCTGCCGGGCATATAGTATGCGCCTGCCTTGAATTACTGCCGGGTCAAACTCGCTTCGCAAACTAATTAGCACATGTTTAGTATTACCGCCGGGTAAAACTCGTGATGTCACGAGTGACACTTCCCCTGTCATCATTTTCAAAATGGAGGAGGCTGATTTCAATACCCGTAATTTGAAATTGCATAAAGGGAAGAAGATTAAGAGCTATTCAGTAGGATTTAAGGTCCAAGCTATTGAATACCGGTATGCTAAAAAGAACAGTAAGCAGCTATCTTTTATTAATATACCTGTGGAGCCGACAGACAGGCAGGGCACGGCTGGAGTTGGCGGCGTGGGGACTCACTCGTCACGTGACAGGGAGGGAGCACCGAGTTCCCAAAGAGTAAATAACAAGAGCAAGAGCATACCAGTCACTTCCTGCTACCGGCATACAACTACAGCTGATTGGACTGTGGCGGTCACGTGACTAGGAAGCGAGCAAAGAGTAAATAGAAAGGCAAGAGCCTAATAGTCTCCACAAATGTATATATGTATTTGACACATGCGTTACATAAATGTAAGACCATAATAACATTTTTTTAATTAAATGTGCTTTTCATGATGGTATCCTTACATCACACTCAAATTTTTACTGCATGCCTTTGGTAAGCGCAGGAGTCAGAAGAGGTTTTAAATTAAGTAGCGCATGCTTACTTTTACCGCGTGCCTTTGGTAAGTGCACGGGTGCGAAGAGGTTTTAAGTTAATTAGCGCCCCGGCAGCAATTCAAGGAAATACGGTATATACGTTTTGCTTTTTTTTTTTAATTAATATAGTAAAGGCTTCCCTACATTTTGTCATATTAATTTTTAAAATGCTAACGCTAACTCCTGCAACGCCATAATGAAAAAAATGTTCCACCCCAAAAAACAAAAACTTAACAATGTGTTGGTATTTAATGTTACTTCTGGAAAATAACCAAATAATAAAAAATCTGAAAAATAGCTGCAATTATTTTGGAGTATTTTACACATTTTGCAATGCCATTGCCTTTTAACTAAATTATTAGAATTCCGTGTTTAAATGTATTTTTATTATGTATACAATTAATTGTATTAATCATTTTTTGGTTATTTTATTTTATTTTTGTTAACAAATAATACAAATCAAATCAATAAAATAATTGCAGCATGTACATAGTCAATGTATTCTCATCTAATATAATTCCAACAAACTTGAACCCTGGAGTATTTAACTTTTTTGAGAGGACACCACATTTATTAAAATCAGTACACATTTTAAATAGACTTAATATTATAGTTAACAAAGACTCACTATATAATATACTTTTGGTTTGTGGCAGTTTGTTGTACACTCGATGGACAGACATATTCCAAAAATATAAGGTTTTAATTATAATAAAGACAATGATATCCTTTAAAGCAAATAATACATTTATTTTTGTCCATATAGTGTATATGATTTATATGCTAGCCTACTTCTTTTGGCTTCCATCCGCACACCATACCCATCACTGCACAACTCTGATAAGATTTCTATTCATTCCTGCCTCAACATTTCGACTATATTTGCTTCCAGCAGGGGTTTTCAACTTTCATTATTAATAACTACTTCAACAAAAAAAAAAAGGAGAGGTGGGCTATTTGTTTTTAATTTATTTCCTTTTTAATAACTACTTCAACAAAAAAAAAAAAAGCAGATGTGGGCTATTTGTTTTTCATTTATTTGACTGGCAACATTAAAATTGTACTTTGTGGACTAAACAGATCTCCACTCAAGCAATATGGTCATAGTACGATTGCTATTTTGGGGTAATTTGTCATTAAATAGAGGTACTGTGTCTGAATTGAACAATTATACACATTTTAAGAAGTATAGGAAGTATAATTTGACCCTTTGGTAAGCTACTCAGGGGATGAGCTACTGTTAGCCAACAAGCTACTCTAGTTTACGGTATTTTATTGTGTGTATGAAATATGTATTTATACTCCTGACATATTATCAGAGTTAATGGCATGGCTTATTGCACTGCATGTTTGCCTCATTCCTCAAAACACAAACATTTCCTCGCTTCTTCCAACACTAGCTTGCAAGCATGGCCAATGAAATGTTTGAAATGCTCAATCCAGTGTGTGTGAGAGAGTGTGTGAGATAGTGTGTGTGAGAGTGTGTGAATGCCAACAGTTTTATTTGTGATAAAACTATGCTTTAAAAGTTTTGAGTTACGATGCAGGGCTTTCTAAAAATCAGTGAGTATTCAACCTAAAGCATGTACAAGAAGCTACTGTATAAACAAACACTGTCCTGTTGTGTTTGTTGTTTGTTTTTATGTTGTTATGTGTCGTGCGTGACAATAGAGTTGTCTTTTGTTTGTCACGCTACGTCACCTCATCATACGGTTAACTGTTTTACTGTCTGTGCTTGTCTATGACCGAGTACAAGGGCCGCACCGAAAAAATAGTAATGTAAAAATTATTTTATCCCATAACCATATGTTAATTCTCATTGGATTACAACTTTTTTTGTCTTGAAATACATTTTTTTCTATAATCTTATGCAATCTCGCAACTTTTTTCCCTCGTAAAACATCATACTTTTGTCTTTGCCATAACTTAATCGTTCGACATTTTTCATAACTTTAATCGTGCAACTTTTTCTTTGCAAATACAATATCACGTCAGCGTGGGACATGACTAATTATTTCTTGTATTGTTACAATTTTCACACTGTCTTCAAGCTCATTTGAATACAACTTTTGCCTTTAAAGATTTCACGACAATGTCTGATGGTTTTTGTTCTCATAACATTACAATATTTTTGTAATGTTACAACATTTTTTTGTACGTCTTAATTGTTAAGAGTTTACAGTGGAACATCGTTTTACAAACGTAATTAGTTCTTGAACATGGTTTGTAAACTGAAAAGTTCATATAATGAGGCAGTGTTACCCATAAGAATGAATGGAAAACATAAATAATTAGTTGTAGCCTCAACAAAATCCCTATTTTACTAAAAAATAAATGCACACTGTGATGACGACACTGTAGTGTGTGTGTGTGTGTGTATATATATATATATATATATATATATATATATATATATATATGTATAAGGGGTGTGGGAAAAAAATCGATTCGAATATGAATCACGATTCTCACGTTGTGCGATTCAGAATCGATTCTCATTTTTAAAAAAATCTATTTTTTTTTAAATTTTTTAAATGTATTTCTTTTTTTATCATCAATCCAACAAACCAATACACAGCAATACCATGACAATGCAATCCAATTCCAAAACCAAACCTGACCCAGCAACACTGAGAACTGCAATAAACAGAGCAATAGGGACGGCGTGGGGAAGTGGGAGAGAGTGGCCATGCGCAACCTGAGGGTCCCTGGTTCAATCCCCACCTAGTACCAACCTCGTCACGTCCGTTGTGTCCCAAGCAAGACACTTCACCCTTGCTACTGATGGGTGCTGGTTAGCGTCTTGCATGGCAGTTCCCTCCATCAGTGTGTGAATGTGTGTGTGAATGGGTAAATGTGGAAGTAGTGTCAAAGCAATTTGAGTACCTTGAAGGTAGAAAAGCGCACAATTGTGGAAATAAACAAGTCAGAAGGGCCACTAGCCGTTAAAGAACTTCGAAATGGGTGCCGCCGTGTCTACAGACTGTAAAGAGGACCTGATGTAGGGGTCCACATCTCTTCAAAATGGCTGTACTACAAGAAGCGATGTCATCAAAATGGAGGCCCCAATGGCTTCAAGCGGCATGCAAAATGGATGACTGAATGCAGCTTTCGTACGCTCAGACATGGGTCACACACACAGCCATAATTGGCGCGATTTGCAAACGGAAAAGGTCGCAAATTGAGACGTTTATAAATTATGGTTCCACCGTACATTTGTCATGAAACATCCTCCGACATTTTGTCTTGTAACATTACTCCTTTATTCGTGTAACCGTGTGACTTTTTGTTGTTATGGCGACACTCTTGTAAGATTAGAGTTTTTGTCTTAAAAATTGTGTGGGCTTCACGGTGGTAGAGGAGTTAGTGTGTCTGCCTCACAATACAAAGGTCCTGCAGTCCTGGGTTCAATCCCAGGCTCGGGATCTTTCTGTGTGGAGTTTGCATGTTCTCCCCGTGACTACGTGGGTTCCCTCCGGGTACTCCGGCTTCCTCCCACCTCCAAAGACATGCACCTGAGGATAGGTTGATTGGCAACACTAAATTGGCCCTAGTGTGTGAATGTGAGTGTGAATGTTGTCTGTCTATCTGTGTTGGCCCTGTGATGAGGTGGTGACTTGTCCAGGGTGTACGCCGCCTTCCGCCTGATTGTAGCTGAGATAGGCGCCAGCGCCCCCACCGACCCCACTGACCGCAAAAGGGAATAAGAGGTAGAAAATGGATGAATGAATGAATATAATTGTTGTACTTTTTACATCGCTCCCTTATCGTAGAAACTGTGTATCAGGGGTGTATGGTATACCAGTATTAGTATAGTACAGCGATACTAATAAACATCTTCGGTACGATACTGGTCTCTAAAAGGTACCGGGCCCACGTCAAAGTCACATCGTGACTTTGCTGGTTTGCAAGCAGAGGAGCATGCTCAGCAGCACAAAATCACAGAGTACTTGCAAGCAGACACAGTGTGTAGACATAAAAGGGAGAACGGACGCATTTTGGTGTAAAAACTAAAGATAAAGGTGAAGTTATAACACTGAAACGCCCTCAGGAAGAGGTGCTTTAAGACATGGCTAGCTAGCTAGCGGCTAACGTCCATCCGCCATCGGCAGTGTTTTAGTGACGTCTAAATCACTGATCCTTGCCTCCATGGCAACAAATAAAGTACGTTTCTTACAAGTATCATCCCTGCAGGACGAGGAATAGCTAAACATGCTTCACCACACGCTGTGGCTCACCGGCATCAAAGTGTAAACAAACTCCATTGGTGGATCTACACCTGACATCCACTCTGATGATATCAAGTACAGTCACATATCTAGTCGATACTACTATGATTACATCGCTATTTTTTGGCATCACAACATCTTCTTTCGTTTTTTTTAAATGTATGTTATGTTTATAAATTAAGGAAATATGTCCCTGGACACATGAGGACTTTGAATATGACCAATGTATGATCCTGTAATGACTTGGTATCGGGTTGATACCCAAATTGGTGGTATCATCCAAAACTAAAGTAAAGTATCAAACAACAGAAGAATAAGTGATTATTATATTTTAACAGACATATAGGCAGAACACGTTAAAAGAGAAAGTAAGCAAATATTAACAGTTAATGAACAAGGAGATTAATGATTAATTTTCTACCACTTTTCCTTAATAACGTTGACAAAATAATAGAATGGAAAATGACACAATGTGTTACTGCATGTCAGCGGACTAATTAGGAGCCTTTGTTTGTTTACTTACTACTAAAACACAAGTTGTCTATTATGTTTCTCATTTAAGGACTTAACTGCAATAAGAAACATATGTTTAATGTACCCTAAGATTTTTTTGTCAAAATGCAGTTTTTTTATCGTACCCTTTATTTAGAAAAGTACCAAAATAATTTTAGTACGGGTACCAAAATATTGGTATCGTTACAACACTACTGTGTACATCCAATCCAATCCACTTTATTTATATAGCACATTTAAACAACAATAAAGTTTCCAAAGTGGTGCACAGCCATGTTAAAAACAATATTATGCTCCACCAATGACTGAATAAAACAAAAAATAAATAAAAATAAAACCAATAAAAACAATATAAAAACAAATATGATTAAAAACTATTTTAAAGGGTAAAATCAATTAAAACAATAAAATAAAAATCAAAGTGTATAAAAAACACAGAGGACAACAGAGGACAGAGGACCACACAACTCACGAAGTGTTAAAAGCCAAAGAATAAAAGTGGGTCTTAAGACAAGACTTAAAACACTCCACTGTGGAAGCAGTTTGAACATGGAGTGGCAGAGTGTTCCAGAGCTTAGGGCCGACCACAGAGAAGGCCCTGTCTCCCCTGGTCTGAAGTCTGGTCTTGGGCACCACGAGCTGGAGCTGGCTCTCGGACCTCAGAGCGCGCGCAGGAATTTAAATTTGGATGAGGTCCGAGATATATTGAGGTGCCAGTCCATGTAAAGATTTAAAAACAAACAGCAATGTTTTAAAATCAATTCTAAAATGAACAGGGAGCCAGTGCAAACTCTGAAGAATTGGGGTTATATGCTGGCGTTTCCTGGCCCCTGTTAAAAGTCGTGCTGCCCCGTTCTGGACTAACTGCAACCGGGAGAGAGCTTTTTGGCTAATGCCAGCATAAAGTGCATTGCAGTAGTCCAGGCGAATTAAAATAAAAGCATGCACGACTTGTTCAAAAAGGTTAAAAGATAAAAACGGTTAAACCTTTACTAAAAGACGAAGGTGATAAAAACACGATTTTAAAACGCCGTTGACTTGTTTGTCAAGTTTAAAATCGCTGTCTATAGTGACGCCAAGGCTGGTGACTTTGGGACGCACATAATTTTGCAATGGTCCCAAGTCAGTGAGGGCCGGACCAAAAACTAAAATTTCCGTTTTTCCCTCATCCATTATTAAAAAATTCTGGGCTAACCAAGCCTTGACGTCGCATAGACAGTTAAGAAGGGGTGTCAGGGGGCCGTGTTTTTTTTAAATCGGCATATATAGTTTTCTCTTCAGTGTGGCCCTGATGCTAATTTGTATTTGTCCCATTGATATGTTCCAGTGTGATGCATTTTATGTATAAAGCACAGCGTCTTGTAACTTTAAGTGTGGGATGCATTCAAATTGATTTTTTTTTTACCCAAGCAAAATTTATCCAATTTGTAAATTTTATTCCCATTCTTAAAGTTAAGTCAGTCACTTATGAAAGTATATGTTGTTTATCTTTAATGCTGTGTACTGAACTTCTTGTTGAATGGTTCAGTAATGTCAAATCGGATTGTGTTGTCCCCATCTTCAGTGTGTCCTGACTGTATGGAGGGTCCCGCATCTTGATTGGGGGACCCCCCTCCCCCAAAACTAATTCTCCTTTAACACACCGAATTTCTCGCACCTGCAGGTGATCGAGTTTGACGACGGCTCTGGTTCGGTTCTACGCATCCAGCCACTTCGTACCCCTCGCGACGAAGCCATCTACGAATGTGTTGCCTCCAACAGCGTTGGCGAGACGAGCGCCACCACACGCCTCACTGTTTTACGCGGTAGGTCGTGGTTTTCGTGTCATATAGAGGATCTTTGCCTAGCGTTTTTTGTAGTCTGATTTGAAAGACTAAAACATAAAACACTGCAGGCTAAAGAATAGACGTCTATTTGCATAATTTAACTGGCATGTTAATTATTGTGCCAGTGTGTATGCAAATGACTTGAATTGAGAGAGAAACTTAGTCGACAGCTAATGGACTTATCAAAGTTACGTAACATGAGCTATCTAATGTGTGGCTATTCAAATGATTCTATGAGTCCAGACTAGCAGCTTTTTGCTAAAAAAAAAAAAGGGACAAAAAAATCAGCAATAATGAATTTAAAAGTCCATTATAGCTTTCTGCTCCAAAATGGACAAAATATCAGCAAATGCTAATTTGAGTTTTGTGCGCAAAACATGTTGATTGTATACTGCTGTCAAAGGCAAATACAGTACAGGCAGTTCAAAAGGCTTGTCATATCTGGCTAAAACACTCTAAGTGGCGCTCTTGCGGGGGGTGGGCAGGAGGCTGCCTGGGTGAAGTGTGCTCCATTGGCAGTGCGGCACAATTACACAACATGGCAAATGAGCTCCTATTAAGAGGAGCTAGCAGCTTCTATACGACACAAAAAGACAGGTTGCCGGCCCTTCTTATTCGTCGCTCGCATCCTCTCAAGCTGGCGGGCTTATCTCCCCAAGCGAGCCAACAAAAAGCCCCCTGGGCCCGATTTGAGAGAGAAAAGGTCTACATTGCAGCTACCTCCTGTTTACCACCCTGCACAATGTTTTGCAATTTATAACTGAGGGTATGTGCTCAGGATGCACTGCACTAGCATTAGCATCTGTATTGTAGTTTCCATTTCCATGCTTTTTTTTTGATGCTGCATTTTTCTTTAAAAAAATACATGTTTGGCTTTTTCTTACTACAAGGAATGCAAAGTATGACAAAGCCAAGATGCACCGGCATTGCCTGAACATAATTGCATCCAATCAGGTTGCCATAGTCTATATGCTATAATTCTCTTAGAGGGCACATTTGCTTGTTAAACTGTTATAATATTAAAAGAAAAAGCAAAATAACCTACAAAATGGACCAGTCAAAGTTTAAAAAATTATTAGAAAATAAAGTGAAAGGCAACTAAAGTGTTAGTTTTTTTGCATAAAGAGCTGAAACAAATCTTATAAAGGTGCAAAGAATATGCTCGAAAGGAACAAAAAAATTAGGAAAAGAATGCAGATAAATAAAAGAACAATACACAAAAAAGAAGTATATTTTGTTTAGATAATAAAGCTAATTAATCTTCTAAAAAGAACTAACACATAACAAAAAGTCTTTAAGAGAAGAACGATCGTTGTTCCTCGTTTATTACGTCTAATTGGTTACAGACTTGACCGTGACAAATACATTTTCACAAAGTAGGAATCTTACTTATATTGGAAATATTCCATTGACCATAAAAAATTGTTTTCAACCTTCTATATATTTTTTTAATATTAGAGCATTCAAATCATGAAATAACACCCACATAGTCACGTTGACAGTCATTTATATAATAATATTATACAATATTTATTAATATTGTATCCTTGAGTGCGTTCGACTTGCAGATAGCCGGAGGATCATCCAATAGGGTCATCGCTATGGCCGTCGTTGAGAAATACTTGAGTGTAATTTCTCTTTGTAAACACTAGGCTCTTAGTTCTGAAATTCTGGGCGCGTGTTTCTCTGCTAAAAGTTGGTCAATTTGCTCATCACAGCAAAGATAGTCCTGTTAGCTGTGTTGTTTTTGTTTTGATATCACTTACATCAAATGCTCACCAATGTGGAGATGTGTTACTGATGAGGCAGGAGTTGAAGATGAAGTGCTTCGACAGTTTTACTCTCCACTTAATGGAACATAACTGCTCCCTCAGCATATCCTTTGCACCTCCTTAACCGGACGGTGCCCTTTGTGAATACTATATACATCTATTGTGATCACCACAACATAATACTAGAATATAAGACGTATACTGTAATTAAATATAAGACACAAATAAGACTTAATTGATGCCATAATACGTAAAATATGATGTAAAAAAATCCTGAAGAAACAACAGAACTAATGTAAATGTCTTATGCAGGAACTACAAATTAACTGATCAATTAAATTAAATAAAAATGTATTTTAAATTAAAAAGGTAAAATTATGCTGGAGAATGTAAATCGCCTATTTGTGAGGGCAGCCTCTTGTATGCTGTTACTACAAGTTTGCCTTATACATTATGAAGCCAACAAAAAATCCAAAAAATGGATAGTATCCATAAATGCATGTGGGAAAAGCAGAGAAAAACAATGTAATGTTGCACAAAAGCCTTCAAAACACACAATAAACCTCCTAAGGTCAAAGCGAGCTGAGCTTCCGGCTGGAATGATGTGTGCAGTGGGCTGTTGGAGTTCGTGATTCAGGCATGATCAAGGATTTATATTGCATCCTCACACTCCCATTATGCTGTCAACAGCCATTTCCTGTGCACACACTCACACACAAACTTATGTCGCTGTGTACAAGTCGACAGTGGGGAGCGGAAAATGAGAAGCCGCTCTCCTGTGACGGAAAAACAGAATGCATCAATTCCATTTGTGAGAAGAGAAGTGAAGCAGTAGGATGATGGTGTAACGGTGCTGCCAAAAGCTGAATCGTCATTGCATATACAATAGAGGCGCCTCTGCATGGTCACTGATTATATTCAAAGACAATACTGCTAGTTTGTCAAGTTTACCAGCAAGGAAGCATAAGGTTATTTGCTATCAAAGCTAAATGTGCTGCACTATTTACAACCAAAACAAAAAAGGAACAAAAATATCCATTCATCCATCCATTTTCTATACAACAAAATAAATTAATTAAAATATAAGTTATATAAAAAGAAATGTGTCCACAAAAATTTAAGAAAATATGAAGCAAGTTTTGAAAAAAGTAACGACCAAAAAAAACAATAAAAAAAAACTTAAAGGAACTAAAGCAAAATATGACGTATATGTATATATATATATATATATATATATATATATATATATATATACACACACACCCGAAACCAGTGAAGTTGGCATGTTGTGTAGTTCGTAAATAAAAACAGAATACAATGATTTACACATCCTTTTCAACTTTAATTCAATTTAATAGACTGCAAAGACAAGATATTTAATGTTTGAACATAAAAACATATTGTTTTATTGCAAATAATTATTAACTTTGAATTTAATGGCAGCAACACATTGCAAAAAAGTTGGCACGGGCATTTTTACCACTGTGTTACATGGCCTTTTGACAACAACGTTTGAGAACTGAGGAAACCAATTTTTAAAGCTTTTCAGGTGGAATTCTTTCCCATTGTTGCTTGATGTCCAGCTTAAGTTGTTCAACAGTCCTGGTACTTTGCTGTCGTATTTTACGCTTCATAATGTGTCACACATTTTCTGGACTACAGGCAGGCCAGTCTAGTACCCGCACTCTTTAACTATGAAGCCACGCTGTTGTAACACGTGGCTTGGCGTTGTTTTGCTGAAATAAACTGGAGTGTCCATGAAAATGACATTGCTTGAAAGGCAACATACAATATATTGCTCCAAAACCTGTATGCACCTTTCAGCATTAATGGTGCCTTCACAGATGTGTAAGTTACCCATGCCTTGGGCACTAATACACCCCCATACCATCACAGATGCTGGCTTTTGAACTTTGCGCCTATAAAAGTCCAGGTGGTTCTTTTCCTGTTTGTTCCGGAGGACACAACGTTGTTTCCAAAAACAATTTGAAAAGTGTACTGGTTAGATCACAGAACACTTTTCCACTTTGCATCAGTCCAACTTAGTTGAGGTCACAGGCATTCAATGTTGAGTTTGGACTTTGCCTCTTACAGTATGTGGAGTGATTTCTCTAGATTCCCTGAACATTCTGATGATATTACAGACCTTAGATAGTGAAATCCCTAAATTCCTCGCAATAGCTCATTGAGAAATGTTGTTCTTAAACTGTTCGACAATTTGCTCACGTATTTGTTCACAAAGTGGTGACCCTCGCCGCATCCTTGTTTGTGAATGACTGAGTGTTTCATGGATGCTGCTTGTATACCCAATCATGGCACCCACCTGTTCCCAAACAACCTGTTCACTTATTGGATCTTGCAAATAAGTGTTTGATGAGCATTCCTCAACTTGATCAGTCTTTTTTTGCCACTTGTGACAGCTTTTTTGAAACATAATGCAGGCATCAAATTCCAAATGAGCTAAAATTTGCAAAAAATAGCAAAGTTTACCAATTCATTTAGCATCTAATTTATGAACTGTGGTTCCATTGTGTCGTAGGCAAGTAGTGTAAAAATACTGCATTTGACATCATGTTTTTTGCTGATTGGCAACAGAAATCTTTTGGTTCCACTGCTATCAAAGATGTGCCGTTCCACAGACAGTTATCGCTTGCTCGTACGTCACCAAAAGTGACAAGTTAGTCATTATTGTAATTAAAAAGATGAAGCTGGCTGTCCCTGCAGAAATTGATCTCCCCACTGGAAAAAGAATAAATGCACCTCTTTATATATTACGTGGTAAATCAAGGAGGCCCAATCAGTATCTGGAAGCTACGCCAAGTGATTTAAGACCGAAAATATGCCAATGAGATTGATGTCACGGTCGTCGGTCGGGAGAAAAAACATCTGCTGGAGCCACAAAAGGCATGTGGTTGGTTTAAGAATATGACAGATAACCCCCGGCCCATGTCATGACTCACTATTTGTTTTTAATCAAAACAAAGGCACCCTCATACATTTATAATAATACTGTAACTATGTGCAGTTTCTAAGCATTGTTTAACAGAAAAAGTAAACATCATTTCAGTAATAACTATAAACTGAACAGTGTTGTCAAAATGGATAATAGTGTTTTGAGATAAATGCACAACTCTTATGACTTAAAGCAGCATAAGTAACCTTTCAACCTTCATAAAATATTTTCATAATGTTTGGGATGATACATTGACTTACATTTAGTTGAATGACATTTCTGGGCTTCTCGGTGGTAGAGGGGTTAGTACGTCTGCCTCACAATACGAAGTTCCTGCTGTCCTGGGTTCAAATCCAGGCTCGGGATCTTTCTATGTGGAGTTTGCATGTTCTCCCCGTGAATGCGTGGGTTCCCTCCGGGTACTCCGGCTTCCTCCCACCTCCAAAGACATGCACCTGGGGATAGGTTGATTGGCAACACTAAATTGGCCCTAGTGTGTGAATGTGAGTGTGAATGTTGTCTGTTTATCTGTGTTGGCCCTGCGATGAGGTGGCGACTTGTCCAGGGTGTACCCCGCCTCCCGCCCGATTGTAGCTGAGATGGGCGCCAGCGCCCCCCGCGACCCCAAAAGGGAATAAGCGGTAGAAAATGGATGGATGGATGAATGACATCTCTGTCATGGCCAGGGGATCTGTATCGCGAAATTGAGGTGGGTGGCAGGAACCCTTTCACATAATAAACTACAAATGTGCTGACTAGTTCTACAGCATACAGTACGTCACTCCTTCTTTCCCCATTCGCTAAAAAGAGAGAAGTCGATGTGAACGCATATGTGTCGCCACAAAACAAAAAGCAGGAGAAGAACACCTTCTTGCAAATTCCTGCTACCATGGCCGAAGCTCCAAAACAACCAAAGAAAGGAAAAGTTTTGTCCGAGGAGACAAAAAAAAAGAAAAACTGAGTTTACACAGTCAGGATCAACATTTCTCCGGCTTTCCCTTTTTTTTTATGTTTTTGTTTTTTGTATTCCTTTTTCTACTTTTTTAGTTCTTTTTTTGTTATTTATACTTATTGATTGGTTACTTGCTCTTTGACTTATTTTTTTTAACTTTTTGCTGTATGTCCACTTGCACCGTAGTCAAGTAGGGCAGTGGCCGCCACATGCAGAAGTTTAATAATGTATTTGTATTTTTTCCTGGATTAAAGAGATTGTTAGGCCTTTGTATTGGTCTATACTTTACTCAATGTATTTATATTTACATATTTATAACCGTTCCCATGGTAAAATAATGTGGTCCATCGGGTGCCATGATGACCGACATCTTTTAGGGCCGTAACGGTGTTATAGATACCATGGTATGTTGGTTTCAAAGTCTTGCATTGAGGCTTGATGGTATCAAACAACAGCTTGGTGTGTAGTTTTTGTCTGGCGCTTTAGCATTTGCCAGGTCTGAATATATACTATATATTCCACAATCCTCCGCACAGCATGGAGGCGGCATGGTTGGGGGCGTGGAACATCATAAGCATGAAGTAAAGTTTGTTCGTCGAAGATGAGAGAATTGTTTTTTGGGATATTTACTGAAAAAAATTGTCACAACCTATCCATAAATATTTGAGTTATGCTGCTGATCAACAAACGCAGGTGAAAACTTTATGACCTCCTTGGCAGAGGTAAAAAAAGTGGTGTGTTTTGCAAAGCAAAGTGCACCACTTTTGTCTCGAGCGTTTCCAAGGTGACAAGGCCGGCCGGTCACGTTGCACCGCACGGAGTAAAATCACGGGAAAAAAAAGCTTTTACAGCGGGAAATCCTGAAAAGCTACTTGATAAATCCTCAATCCATCCATCCATTTCTACCGTTTGACTCTCTCATCTGGACTCGGGCGAAAGGCAGCGTACACCTTGGACAAGTCACCACATCATAATCTGTCACCCAGAAAATATATTTGAAGACCGCAAAGCTGAACATCAGTTTGTGAGGTATTTACGTGATTAAAAGTTGAGTTGTTTATTTTCAACATGAACACACTAACAACATGATATATCACATAATTTCATATAATTTCTCTTTACGACATGTCCGAAAAGGATTAGAAAAAAGCCAATCTTATTTCATCCTATCCTTTTCCCACTTTAGAGCACTTGCTGTACAAATACATATGTTCACTTACAGTCTTCTTTTGTAACACAAATACATCAGTGAATGATTAGTATAGCAGTTCTTGCAATTGATAATTAAGTCAGTCATGATTACTGTACTGAGATGAACAATATATCCTTTTCAATAAGGTATTTCTCAAGATTCTTCTTCCTTGTATTTTAAAGGCACTTTTAATTTGAACAATATCTCAAAGTGGATCATATTAGTACATTGTTTACTTATCCATATACTGATGTACTAAAGGTCTTAAGTGTTGTACGTACATACAAATATTTTAAGTTAAATTTCCACTAAGGTTATATTTTTCTTCTTTTTTTAAGAAAAGTTGTTGTACATTTTTGGGTAGCAGGTTATAATTTGCTTTGTACATAATTTTAGCAAATCCATCCGTCCATTTTCTACCGCTTATTCGCTTTGGGATCGCGGGAGGCGCTGGTGCCTATCCCAGCTACAATCGGGTGGAAGGCGGTGTACACCCTGGACAAGTCGCCAGCTCATCACAGGGCCAACAAATTTACCAAATAATTTAATTAGAATATTTTTGATTCAATAAACAAAGGGTTTGTATGTTCTCTATATCCAACATTATGTACTATCCTAATTGATCTTTTTCGTAACACAGTTAATGAATGAAGTGGACTTTGGAAGTTATTTCCCCATATTTATGCACAGTAACTCAGATATGGTAACACAAACGAGCAGTAGAGAATATAGAGTGATTTTTGGTCCGGAAAGTATTTTGCTTCGAAATATCTTTCTCATCCATTCATTAAATTGTTAGTCGACTTTTCTGAGAAACAGCATTTTCCAAACTGATATAAAGATATCCACTGTGGAGGACACTGCTTCTCAGAAAGTAAAAGTTCAAAGACACTAAAGTGAACTTTATTGTTTTCTACTGGATGATTACATTGTCATTTTAAAGATGCTCAACTGTAAGGTTTTTTTTTAAATATTTTCTTGAAACAGTGGATGTTCCTTCACAAATTTTTGATTTAAAAATGCATGTTTGTGGTAAAAAAATTATTACAACATGTTAGCATTATGTTTGTGTTCAATTACAGTAAGTTTGTATATCCTAAACATTCCTTCCACTTCATTTTACACACTATTGCATTTGTATGTCTTTTGTTTTGGACATATATCACAACAATATCGTACAGTGGCCTTAATAGCGTGATAATATTCTGCCGTGCAATTTAGATACCGTTACCTCCCTAGCATCTTCCAATGTTAAGCATGCGTGCTTGCTAAGTTTGCAAAGCCTCACATACCTCCATGTTCCATCACTCCATCTAGCTTTTTAGCTGTATCTATTATTAAAAATTACAAGGCTAGGTTTCGTTATTCTCCGAAAAGAGGGTTTTTTTAGGCTTTAGACTGTTGCTGGTGTCTCATTGATGATGATAGAGTGTCAGAATTTCCTGGGCCGTGACCCGTAAAGATGTCAAGCAACCTCAGACGATGATTAAAGGCTAACTACACTAACACTTTCAGGGGTAGAACCTGCTGACAGCTGGTTGTTGTTTGTTGGTCATGCAATACTGTAGCCATCTTCCAGCAGACTTTAACTTCGTAAGGCTCCAAATTTGCAACACATCAAGGGCAAGTCTGCTCTTATTTTTGTCAACTATAACACAGAACATGGCTGCTGCTAACTTCTTTGCAGGGGCACTATAACATTCTGCATCAAATAGTCTTATTGCCAATATCTTTTATCCCTGACATATTGTAAGTATCTGCCAACAGATGTGAACACAAGGCTCAACATTTGAAACACATCCAGGACAAGCATGCTGATCGTTTGTCAACCATCACACAACAATTTGGGATATAATTGACTTAATTGTTAGACTGTTACTCAGGTTTTCTCACTACACAACATTTAACTAGCCTTGTCCTCCGTTCGTTGGAACACAATAGCATTGCCCCCTTTCAACGGATTTAAAACTGACATAATTCAAAATCTGCAACAAACCCATGACCAGTGTTCTATTACTTTTCTCAGCCATAGCACGTAACAGTTCTGATATAAGACTTAGAAAGATCTTGGATTGAAAATGTGTCATCCATTTGTTGTGGTGGTGCGTAATAATAGCATTGCCATCTTCCAATGGATTAAAACTAAGTAAGGTCTAAATAATACAACACATTTAGGGTAAGCATGCTATTATTTTTGTCAGTCACAACAAAATCTTAACGGTATATTTGATAATCACACAAGTACAGAATAGTTTAGCATACAATTTAGAGGAGGGTAAAAAGCCTCACATTATTCGCCCACAGTCCCCCCAAAAATACATATCTGTTAAGCAAATTACTAAAGTACCTTTTAGAGGGCTCCAAGCGAGTGAGGTGTAATACCATTTAGGCTAAGAGCGGGCCTATTCCAGCTAAAACTCCTATTACACTAAATTGGAATTAGCTGTGCGAGCCAACTGTGGCACAGCGGCAGCAATATTCATTAGTGACTTTTTTACACCTGTGGACTCAAACCTTAGGCTAAATCACAGCACAGTCTCTGTGGCTTTTTTTTTTTTAGACCTGATTTGAACCTTTGTGACATATTGAACTGCTTATCTAGGACTTATTCCACATCCACAGCATTAGTTTTAACCCCAAGGTTGAATTGTTTAGAGGAAAAAAAAAGATGAGAATAGTCCAGCTCGCCCTCTAGCCTTAGATTACCCTTTGCTATATTTCTTTTTTTCTTTGTTCTTGATAATTGTGTTATTTCAGCGAGATAATCCCCTTGTCGGTGGGCATATGTGGAAATTTGGCGCAAAAAAAAAAGATATAATCCAATTACAATGTGTGTAACCGAACAATGTTATCTTATATTGTCATTTATTTACAAACATAAGAACAAACTTTGACTTTGAAGGGCATTTGTAGTGCCTCCTCTGTGTTGTTTTTGAAATGTTTTGCTTTCTAGCTTACAGTACATGTTATAGATGCCCTCAAAGTTTGATAATGGTTGGACAGAACATCAATGACTTATGGACAATTAGTTGGACGGTGGGCATGTTTGCCAGCCGGTCTTGCTCAAAATGTCAATCCCTTTAAGTCAGGGGGTCAAAATTTAAAACTGAACAAAGCCGCGGGCCGAGGTTGAACAAATTAACCTTTTAATAGGGACCCAAACAAGTTTTGCATTGAATATTGAACAAGCAGGGCTTACACAACTTTATAGTGACATGCAAAATCGAGTTTCAAATAATAATAATTGAAAAATATCAATGGCATATCAAATAAAATTTAGAGAAAAATTGAATGCCTCTTTTCTATTTGCATCCTTCTGAGGTAAATATCCAAATAAAGTTTTTCCACAGGCTAATAATACATTTGAAAATAAAATAACAATAACGAATGAATCAAACATCCAAGCCTTGAAGTAGCAAGAGAAAGTGCATGAATAAAATGTTAATTATTGCTCAGTTTGCTACACTGATTTGCTGTCAGACTGAATATGGAACATGCAACGCTTATATAACTTAATAGTGCAAAATCAACTTTCACAAAACAAACGAAAAACATCAATGGTATATTAAATAAAATCTACATAAAAAATGTAATGCCTTTTTTCTACATGCAGTCTTCTGAGGTAAATAACATTAACTTTTTCCACAGGCTAATACATTTGAAAATAAAATAACAAAGAGGTGAGCGGGGTTTGGTGGTAGCAAAGGTGTTTATTGTAGCATTCCGGAAGAGTTAGTGCTGCTAGGTGTTGTAGGTCTTTGTTCTGTTGTGTTTGTGTTCTGTTACGGTATGGATGTTCCCCTGAAATGTGTTTGTCATTTTTGTTTGGTGTGGGTTCACAGTGTGGTGCATATTTGTAACTGTGTAAAGTTGTTTATGCGGCCACCCTCCGTGTGATCGGAATGGGTGTTCATTCACTTATGTGTGTGTAGAAGCCGGATTTATCATGTGACAGGGGCCGGCATGCTGTTGAATGGAGGAAAAACGGACGTGACGACTGGTTGTAGAGGACGCTAGAGGCAGTGCCTTCAAGGCACGCCCCCAATATTGTTGTCCGGGTGGAAGTCGGGAGAAATTCGGGAGAATGGTTGCTCCAGGAGACTTTCGAGAGGGGCACTGAAAATCGGGAGGGTTGGCAAGTATGAGTATTAGCGGTGAATGCGGTGTTATAATACCGGCGGGCCAGCTCTAATGTTAATTTGGTATTGCCTCAAGGGCCAAATGAAATTATACTGCAGGCCAAATTTGGCCCGCGGGCCAGAGTTTGACACCCATGCTTTAAGTTGTATTCCAAATGTTGTTATGATTCACCCTACAATTATAGTAGTTTGATAGGCTGTGTGAGATATTTCAAGTCAGTCCGGATGATGGAGGTCAAATTAGGTATTTCATAACTGCGCCCCTTGTGGTGTAAAAAATACTAAAGGAGGCAACGCTGCAAGACTTCAGTTCACCCATCCATCCATCCATTTCCTACCGCTTATTCAGTTTCAGTTGATTTCGAACATGCATACGATACAATATATTACATCACACAATTCCATTTGGTTCATTACGGCAGTTAAGAAAAGGAGTAAAAAAAAAAAGCAAATGTATTCCTACTTCTTTTCATACCATAGCAATTTTATCCAATGTCCTTGTTCTCTGTAACAGAACAGTGAAAAAAATAAATGATAAATAAATAATATACCATAGTAAGCACACAAATATTAAATACATACATAATCGTGCGCATGTTTGGACAAATGATTACCCTTTTGTGTTGTTTTGGAGTAGGCTAGTTACTCATCAAACAAAAACATACTTTACATGCTTTTTTTTTTTTTTTTACATCACTAAAGTGACATTTGTGGCACCTCCAATTGTATGTGCCCAGAATGTTTTGTAAGGCAGGCTAATATATGTAACACAGATACCCTCAAAGTTTTATAATCATTAGACAAATGGTTCTCAATCTTTTTTAACCGAGTACCACCTTTATACTTAGCATTCCAAGTACCACCATTATCCATCCATTTCCTACCGCTTATTCCCTTTTTGGGGTTGCGGGGGGCGCTGGCGCCTATCTCAGCTACAATCGGGCGGAAGGCGTGTTATGACCAACATTAAAATACAGTAGCGTAGTAGGCCTAAATAGTCAATAAAAACAAGTTTTTTATATATATTTTTGGCTAGTTTGAACAGTAACACTGTTTGAATATGTAATTAAGTGATTATTTGGCATACCACTAGATGGAGCCCATGTACCATTAGTATGCATACTACAGTCTGAAAATCACTGTCAATGCAAGGCCCTAAGCAGAATTTGATTTTGAGGCCCCGCATTACAAAATTACTCTTTTTTTTTGTTTAAGCGAAACATGTTTTATACTTTTTTTTTCTAAATCAAACTTACATTTGATTTCATTCATTGTTTGCACACAAACAAATTCATGGGAACTTTTTTATATAATATATTATTTTAAGTCAGCAAGGTGGAAAGGAGTTAGTGCATGTGCCTCACGATACGAAGGTCCTGAGTAGTCCTGGGTTCAATCCCAGGCTCGGGATCTTTCTGTGTGGAGTTTGCATGTTCTCCCCGTGACTGCGTGGGTTCCCTCCGGGTGCTCCGGCTTCCTCCCACTTCCAAAGACATGCACCTGGGGATAGGTTGATTGGCAACACTAAATTGGCCCTAGTGTGTGAATGTGAGTGTGAATGTTGTCTGTCTATCTGTGTTGGCCCTGCGATGAGGTGGCAACTTGTCTAGGGTGTGCACCACCTTCTGTCCGAATGCAGCTGAGATAGGCTCCAGCATTCCCCGCGACCCCGAATGGGACAAGCTGTAGAAAATGGATGGATATTATTTTTTAATGTAAAATAATTACTTTAACATAGGGCTGGGGGATATGGCCTTTTTTTTAATATGTCAATATTTTTAGGCTATATCGCGATACACAATATATATGTCGATATTTTGCCTTGGCCTTAAATGAACACTCAATATATATAATCACAGCAGTATGATGATTATATGTCCATCCATCCATCCATCCATTTTCTACCGCTTATTCCCTTTCGGGGTCTATATGTGTCATTATTAAAACATTTTTCTTCATACTGCATTAATATATGCTACTTTTAAACTTTCATGCAGAGAGGGAAATCACAACTAAGTCAATTTACCAAAACTGTATTTATTAAACAGTTATTAAGCAGTGGCACAAACATTCATGTAATTTCAAAACAGAAAGTGCAAGATTGTCAGAGACATTTTAAAACAAGCCATGAGTGAACTTTTTTGCATGATTTCACTAAGATGACATATCAAAACAACACAAAATTAAAGTGCACTTTTTGTACAGAACGCCACTACAATAGTTTAAAACTAATAAAGTGCACTTTTGTGCATGAATTTGTGGGCGTGTGGCACTAAATGGAGATGTTGACATGCGAAGTAAGATGTTGGTTTTCTTCGTCGATTTCTGCCAAACAGACTGCAAGAGGGTTCACTCTTTGCATCAGTTTCAGCCCATGGGCGTGTTTGTTCAAAAAAGGACTGAAAGAAGCTTAGTGAAACCTCTCTTGAGTCATCAGCCCTCTTTGTCTGTGTGGGTGGAGGCGGGGCCGTCACTTAACACACACAGGGTGCAAAAACACAGCCACGCTAATCGCTAGTTAGAGGAACCGTGAGGTAATGTAGTAAAAAGATGATTGCAAGTCCAACTTTCGGTTCAAAAACATTTTGCATTCAAACTGAATGAACTCGGTGAGCCTACCCAGATGAACCAGAAGGCTGAATTTGTTGGAAAGTAACGTCACAGCTTGATAAGCCATTTTATGAAATGTTTTGGCAGTTTATGATCTTATATTTGAGGATATACGTCTTAACAGTTGACGGTGGTGATGTTTATTTAGTTGTAATGTTTGCAAAGCATTAGTGGGAAATATCCATGGTTACTCTGGTGTCTTAGGTGAGAGAGCTTGGGTAAGTTGCATATAAATAAGATATATTGAATTAAGTTTTTATTTGCAGGCTGTTAATGTATGTGCTACTGAATCAGCCACAAAGCGCATTAATGGTGGAAGTTAAAAGCAGAATATAAATGTTTTTTTTAAAGTTACTTTAAACTATCTCGATGGATTGGTGTTCCACATTGTCCCACACAAAATTCCACATCTAGTGAATTGGAATTTGGTCACTTTAGGTTAGTGCCTCCCAATTAATTTTACCTCTACATAAATTTGTATCTTTAATGACAATGAAGAAAACGAAAAATGTAATAATTATAGATCAACTTACATTCAATAATAACTGTGTTAACATTGTTTTTAGTCGGGGGAAAAAAATAGTTAAAGCGCTTCAAGTTGCCTGAAGTAAAAAAAAAAAATCATAATTATTATTATATCATCCATGTTAACATAATAATCCTTATTATGCGCATTTAAATTGTAAAAATGTTTTTGATCAACTTGAATCATTTGATACTAAAAAAAACCCTCAATAACTAATAATAAATTCAAATTGATCAGCTGTCTTAACTGAAGAGCAACATTTTTTAAACACGCTAACCGACAAAACAAAAAATTATTAAAAAATGTGTGCGTATTTTTGTTTTCTTTTATCAAAATGAGGAAATCAGGATTAATTGCTGCAATGAGTATATTTTGTAATGGTTTTCAAAGCGGAGTTTAAAGCATGATACTGATAAAGCATGTTACCGGGATCACAAGCCCTGGTAACCAGGGGTGTGACCAGGGTGCTGTAGGTGAAGTTGAAGTCATTGCTGCTGTTGTTTTTGTTGTTATTGTTGTGTTTGCTGTTGTTGTTTTTGTCTCTCTGTCTAATCCCCCTCTTATCCCCACAATTTCACCCTCAGTCTTCATTTTTTTCTCTTTGTATCCCCTCCTGCTACGGCCCGGCTGCACCAAGTGATAATATAAATACATTTAATAAAGTCAAATTCAAATAAGGCAACAAGAGAAGTATCCTACACTTCTCTTTTGTAAAGTAAATCTGAACAGCCGGTATGGGCATCTACATCAACTATATGATTTGCCTGAGAAGCTGGACAGGACAAAAAAAAATTGAATTAAAAAAAAGAAGTCATTGCGCTGGTAGTCCTCACCTGTGCTATACTGACTGTTTGGAAACCTAGAATTACCCACACTTGTGCCATAACATTTGAGCTTCACGGTGGAAGAGGGGTTAGTGCGTCTGCCTCACAATACGAAGGTGCTGAAGTCCTGGGTTCAAATCCAGGCTCGGGATCTTTCTGTGTGGAGTTTGCATGTTCTCCCCGTGAATGCGTGGGTTCCCTCCGGGTACTCCAGCTTCCTCCCACTTCCAAAGACATGCACCTGGGCATAGGTTGATTGGCAACACTAAATTGGCCCTAGTGTGTGAATGTGAGTGTGAATGTTGTCTGTTGGCCCTGTGATGAGGTGGCGACTTGTCCAGGGTGTACCCCGCCTTCCGCACGATTGTAGCTGATATAGGCGCCAGCGCTCCCCGCGACCCCAAAAGGGAATAAGCGGTAGAAAATGGATGGATGGATGGATGTGCCGTAACACAAAAACCAATTGCAATTAATTTCAAATGTGTATTTTATGAATAGGATACTGTACACCACAGGCCAAATTACAAACCACATATAGGGGGCTGCACTGTAATGGTAAGCAGGGGGTTGTAAAAAACTGGTACTTGCAAGTAAGACTTTTCTTTGCATTGTACCATAACAATTTATGCACCACAATTCCTGCACATTTCCATATATACGGCCACAGACTGGACTTCAAGTTTCCTCCTCGGTCAACTAATGAATTTCCTAGCCATGAAACGAGCTAATTCTAAGCTTCCTTGTTAGCATTGTGCTATTATTAACTTAATTAAGGCTCCAACCGGCCCCCTTCTATCACTTTTTTGGATTTTTTTGGAGCGTGGAAAGAGCTTTGATCAGTGCCCCTCAACTTTAAGCGATACGGCATGGAATGGGGTAGAAATTGCTTCGGCACGTGGCTGCCGTCACAACACCGTGGGTAATGTTTTCTGGCCTGCTTTCGAAATCATATCAGGGGGAGAGAATCAGATTGATTCCCAAAACGGGTGAGAATAACCTTCAGGGCGAAGGCGTGTTAAGGATGTGTTCACGGTGACAAAGAATTTGCAAACAGTACGCCTTGGCCCACACTTTTGTGCAGCGAGTGACCTGTGACAGCCCTGGAGTGGGCGTGTTTTGTGAGATCCAATAAGACTGCGTGTGCAATTGATAACTGGTGCAAACCGTTTTGTTTGAATTAGTTTTTTGCTTGTACTATTGGCTGTGGCCATGGAAACACTCATTCATGTTATTATGCTCTCCAAACTGTGCGTCATGCTGTTGAACAAGCAGCACACATATGTAATTTGTAGCACTTTTTCTGCAATATAGAGTCACAATCAAGACAACAGAAACTATTTTCAGGGAGGTGCGCATTCATTTGGAATGACCCGCATGAATATTCATATTAACGCCATTTTTTATATAGGGCAGGGCTGTCAAACGTACGGCGGGCCGGGTAAAACCTGCTGTGAATGAAATAAACTGCTGTTCTAAAAGTGTCCACTAGATGTCGCAATAGCAATTCTTTGTATCTTTGTAGATGACGCTTCATATGTAAAACAAAATAAACCACATGTTAGTGCACCAGTCGAAAAAAATTAGCAAACTACATAAATAACATCCTGTAATTTGATTTGGATTTTTATCTATAAAACTAACACCAATAAGTTGACTGATGAACATTATACATAATTTATTCAGAAAGCATAAATAACGACAAATAAAGATAGAATACTATTAACTGCAACATGTAAGTGTAAAAAACCCCCAACAATATTATGATTTTTCTGCGATGAGGTGGCGACTTGTCCAGGGTGTACTTCACCTTCTGCCCGAATGCAGCTGAGATAGGTTCCAGCTCCCCCCACAACCTCGGGGGGTTGCGAGGTAGAATATGGATGGATGGATTATGATTTGTATATTTTCAGAATGTGCCTGTTCAATTTGTAAACAAAGAAAATAATCTGAAGTTGTCTTTATTTTTAAGTTTTTAAGTTTTAATTTTACCAGGGCCCACTTGGGTGTCGATTTTTCTCAATGTGACCCACCATCTAAAATGAGTTTGACATCCCTGATATAGGGGATAACATTATGAATTTCCTAAATCAGTGATTGTAAAACTGCGGTTTGGGTAAAACTAGTGGCAGGTTGACTCTATCTAGTGGTATGCTAAAGAATCACTTGATTAAGTGATACGTGTTTTATTTTTACATATACAAAAACACAGTGTTGCTGTTTAAACTGTGTGTAAGGTGGCCCTAAATATTAAAATTACTTTTTAAATAAAACCTCTGCCTTGTTTTTCATTAAAAAAAAAAAAACGTAGGCCTAGTATGCTACTGTATTTGAACGTTGGTCATTATAGTGGTACTTGGAGAGCCAGGTGTTTTCTGAGGTGGTATTTGGTGGAAAAAACTAAACAATCACAGTCTTAAATAAAAAAAGGAACAGCATTTAAAAAAATTACCAGCAGACACCAAAACGTATGAATTTAATTAGTTTTAATCAGCCCCTTAAGTCGTCCAGCAGCTATAAAATTATATTTTATTTCACATTTATTTTATCAGGGAAGATCAATTGAGAAGAGCTATTCATTTACAATAATGGCTTGGCAAGAGGGTCCAGCAATAGCAAAAAAATACAATAAAAACTGAAAAATATGAAAACTGTGTGGGCTTTTGACAAAGAGTCTGATTTTCTCAAGTTGTGGTCAGGGAACTGGTTTTTCAAACCCACAGACCCATTTAAGACAGATGGTGTCAGAACAGAACTCAGACTGGCAGTTTTTGGAACCTGGTACGAGAAGACAAACATATTCTGTGCTTTATGGCCGATATCTGAAAGTCAACCATTTGTGTGTTCAGCTTTTTGCCTAAGAAACACAATTTAATGAAAATTGCCCCTGAGATATGAATGCAAACAAGATCCATTTTCTCGGAAAAAAAAAAAATCCAAATGGCTCTCTTAATGGTGAGAACCATGGCGACGGCAACTCTGGCGTTCAAGTGGCTTTTGATGCTCACTTACGATGGCAGGTGGCTTTTTATCTGCCACTACAATTTACTTTTTTCTGGCTTTTACAGCCTCAATAGAGGAAGTCTTGAAAGAGAAAAACAATGTTTCCTATGAATGTCAACTTTCCCATATGTTCCTGGCTATGATATGGTGAATCGTCATCCTCCGTGGTACCTTTTTGGAAACCTTCATTAAATTTTCATGAGGTGGCGACATGCCGGAAACCAACTTGGCTTTACGGAGAGACGCCATCCACGCCCGCCAAATGACAATCATGGCTGCCTTCCAACAATGCTTTTGGGTACTTGGCACGGCGGAAGGAACTGCTACCTCGGTGGATAAATCTTGGATAAGAAAAAAAATGCCGCCAATGACTGACTTCAGACTGAACTGCAAACTTTTTCAAATCCTGGTGTCCCTGCTTGAACTTCCTCTTGTTTTGCACATTTGTACAAGAATCTTTGCTGCATTTAAGGTTGAATACACAATTATTAGATGCTACAAGAGCATTTTTTCGCCACGAGCAATCCTCAGGATCATCCCTGTGCTGTTGAATTGAATAACCAGATGTGACAATCTGTGTGAACTACAAAATTCCACTGGATTTGGCAGCAAAAATTTAGTCTTTTAACTAAACCTTTTCTTTAGAAAGCATGTAGAAGTGGGCTTCCAGGCGAAAAATTGCCAACCAATGAACATAAATAGTGACATCAGACAAGGAAAAATTGCAGTTTTTGTAATCACAATTAAGCACATTTAATTCCGAGTCTTGACATATTTGTGGTCATTGTACAAAAAGTTGAGCCTTTTTCTAAATGGTCAGATTAATGACCTCAACCCCATTTAACAACTTTGGAATGGACTACAAGAGAGTTATTTGCAAATTCCCGAATTAATCTGATACATAACCTGATTCATCCCAATTTAATTTCAATTCAAAACACAGTTTCCAAAGTGTCTTTCTCGTTGACTTACTTTTCTAGAACGGTTTAGATGACCAAAGACTTTTCGAATTGAACTACTAAAGAGTTTATCATTTAACTACAGCATTATACGATTAATCACATTTAAACAAATGTATAGAAAATAGTTGATTCAACGAATCAGATTAAAATCAGATCAAAATGTAACTTTATCAACAACTTCAGAATGAGCTAAAAGAGAGATTGCATACATTTCAATAGTAGCCATTAAAAATCTCATTAAACACAATTCCAATTTGAGTCACAATGCATTATTTAACAATTCAATGCTTCCCAACTGATTAGCCATTTTCTAGTGTTGTCACATATCTTTAGTATGAACGATGAGAAAGTTTGCACAAATAATCTGATTATTGTATAATTAAACACAATTGTATTTTCAGTCATGCCAATTTTTTTTATGGAAGTTACATGCTTCCGAACAGTTTAACCTTCTTCTTTGTTTGCATAGAAGACCCAATCCCCACCCTTCAACCACATCAGACACCTTTGAGATGAAGTACAAAAGACTTTGTGCAAATCAAATACAAATATCACATCAATTGCAATCTCTGTTTCTAGTCAACACTTCCTGGTAGCATTCATTTTAGTTGGAGCAAGGTTATTTCACAGTTTAGTTGCAAAAGAGTGTAACCCTGACCTAAACCCATCAAAAACCTTTGGTGTGACGTTGCGTAACCAACTTATCAGTATTTAAAGGGGAACACTATCACAATTTCAGAAGGGTTAAAACCAATAAAAATTAGTTCCCAGTGGCTTATTTTATTTTTCAAAGTTTTTTTCAAAATGTTACCCATCCCGAAATATCCCGAAAAAAGGCTTTAAAGTGCCTGATTTTTGCTATCTGTGAAGCCACAGTCCATTTTCCTGTGACGTCATCCAGTGATGCCAATACAAACAAACGGATAGCACAGCAAGATATAGCGACATTAGCTCGGATTTCAGCGGTTTAAGTGATTCAACAGATTACGCATGTATTGAAACGGATGGTTGGAGTATGGAGGCAGATAGCGAAAACGAAATTGAAGAAGAAACTGAAGCTATTGAGCGAATAGCTAATGATGCTATTTGGCCATGTCTGCCTTAGCATCGCCGGTAAAATGTGCAGACCAAACGATCAGGACTTTCGCATCTTGTGACACTGGATCAACTTAAATCTGTCGATTGGTAAGTGTTTGTTTGGCATTAAATGTGGGTGGAGGGAAAGGCTGGATGCAAATATAGCTACAAATTTACATACAGCTAGCCTAAATATCATGTTAGCATCGATTAGCTGGCAGTCATGCCGTGACCAAATACGTCTGATTAGCACATAAGTCAATAACATCAACAAAACTCACCTTTGTGATTTCGTTGACTTTATCGTTGGAAATGCATCTGCAGGATATCCATACATCTCTGTGCCATGTCTGCCTTAGCATCGCCGGTAAATTGTGCAGACACTCCGGCACATTCAATGGGGGTCTGGCGGCAGATTTCTTTGAATTTATCGTTGAAAATGCATCTGCTTTGAGTGTCGCAGGATATCTACACAATCTTGCCATCTTTGTAGTAGCATAGGTTTCGTCGGTAAAGTGTGCGGAACAAACGACTGACCATTTCGTCTGATTTCCCCACACTCGTATTTTGAACAAATTTTGACCAATTTCTTGCCACTTTCGCATCTTTGGGCCAGTGGTGCAACTTGAATCCCTCCCTGTATGTGGTGCAACTTGAATCCCTCCCTGTAGTGTTGTTACAGCCTCCGACAACACACCGACAAGGCATAATGTCTCCAAGGTACGGAAAACAGTCGAAAAAACTGAAAATAACAGAGCTGAGACCCGGTGTTTGTAATGTGTTTGAGAAAATGGCGGCTTTATTACCTAGGTGACGTCACGTTCTGACGTCATCGCTCCTAGAGCGATAAATAGAAAGGTGTTTGATTCGCCAAAATTCACCCATTTAGAGTTTGGAAATGGGTTAAAAAAATATATGGTCTTTTTTCTGCAACATCAAGGTATATATTGACGCTTACATAGGTCTGGTGAACTGTTTTTTCTAATTGGCCAATTTAAATACGCTAAACTCCAAAACTTGTGCTGGGCCAGTAGCTAATATAATTAAAATTGCACGACTTTTGAAAAGGGTACAGTTTAGTCTGTAAAATAGCCGTTAGAGTCAAAGCTGAAATTAACAAGGAAGGGGAATGGACTTCCCCCTCCTCCTCTATCGAGTTTTACCTCGCTGAGCACTGCAATCTCAAGGACAGCCTAAGACAAGGGCAGCTGCTGCTGTTTTAACACATGCTAGCGTACTGTATATTCAACAATGGCTGCCGCACAGCAAATGAGATGGAAGAGAGAAATGCTGAAGTCATCTTCTATAAAAAAAAAGAAAAAAAGAAAAGTGCTGAGTGCTGGTGCCTGCTGTGAAAAGACCCCCAATGACAATTTACACACATTAGCCAGCGGCGTTGCTATTGGGGGAATGGGCGGGGGCGGTGGCCATATGAGTGCCAAATGTGAAAAGGACATTGGCTCTAAAAGTACCTCAGAGAGCAGATTTCTGGCTGATGACAGAAGGCCATATACACAAACTCCCAAAGCCATTAGCAGATTATACCCATTGATCGCTCCAGCTAACTATAGAGGTGAAGTCACCATTTCCTCACATGACAAAACTCGACATTTAAGCACCTGAATTGGTGGAAAGTGCAGTATAAAAATCAAAGATAAAATGTCTTCCTGATCCCACTTCTGACACAATTCGCCAAATAACTCTGACAAGTCGGACTCTCAAACCTTTAACCACGTTGATTAAAAAATAAAAAAATAGGGATAGCCAATAACATTGGTTAAATAATAAATACATGATAAATGGGTTGTACTTTTCTACCTTCGAGGTACTCAAAGCGCTTTAACACTACTTCCACATTTACCCATTCACACACACATTCACACACTGATGGAGGGAGCTGCCTTGCAAGGCGCTAACCAGCACCCATCAGGAGCAAGGGTGAAGTGTCTTGCTCAGGACACAATGGACGTGACGAGGTTGGTACTAGGTGGGGATTAAACCATGGACCCTTGGGTTGCGCACGGCCACTCTCCACTGCGCCACGCCGTCCCTTGGTTGATTGATATTCTTGGCCAAAACTGGCATAAACCGAGATATTGAATTTTTAGATATTTCTGCTTGTACTGTAGTAGTGTATTACGTGTTAACTGTTACATTTACTTAGGTAACTTTTTGGATAAATTGCATTCAGAGTAGTTTTAATGCAACATACTTTTACTTTTGCTTGGATATTTTTGTGAAGAAGAAACATTACTTTTACGCTGTCAGATTGAGTTTTGTTCCAATCGTTACATTTACATACAGTTTTTTTATAATCTATTGATTAAGGCTGGCAAAGATGTATTTATTTGTCAGCAAGACTTATGCCAGCTGTCACACGACTCTGTTCCACCAATCCAACGTAAACACAGGTGACACTTGACTCCATCCCACCATTTAAATGTAGCTTGGCATTGTACCTGGCCAATAACAAACCCGTGGTAAAGGACTGTTTACGTCAAACAAACATGAAGTAGAAGCTGAAATAGGTCAGTGTTATTAAATCATACGATAAAATAGAAACCTAGAGTACTTATTTACTGTGTCTCAGAATGTTCACAAAGAAAACACTTTAATTGTGTGACATGACTGATTAACTATATGAATTGATTAACGTGGACCCCGACTTAAACAAGTCGAAAAACTTACTCGGGTGTTACCATTTAGTGGTCAATTGTATGGAATATCTCCGGTCCAAAGGCAAAACCTAGTAACTCACTTCTAGCTGATTTTGAGAAAACAAAGGAAAACCAATCTATCTTGATGCAGTCTTACAAAGATCTACAAAGTCATCAAACGTATAGATGTTTTCTTGAGCTTTCATTTTCTTGCCGATTGAGCCAAGGATTGAATCTGCTCTCATGAACGTGTGCCCTTTCTCCAGATATTTTATCACAAACTCAGGTGGGCCCCATTCTGCGTTTGCACAATGGGCAAGAGCCGTGTACAGCGTCCAGTTTTTATTTTGACCTCCACAGTTATCTGCCCAAAAGAGTATGCAAGGGGAAGAATCAAGAACAATACATTTATTGAAGGTGCTTGCAACGTCCTGGGCCAATCTTCCAAATATCCCCTCGTGCCATGATATCACATAATCAGGTTGACCGTCGGCCCCCATTCGTGCAAATGTCTCATTAAAGACAATAAGGCGACTGACAAAGAAGCTCCAATTGGTCCATTGAGATACTAGGTTTTTCTGTTGTATCTACACGGTTATGTGGTAGTTGCTAGGTCCTGCCATGCGTGTAACAGCTTACTTACGGAACAAATTACAGTATCGCATACACTAATGTAAAGCATATCACCTAGGAACTCCAAAATTATTATCAGCTCAGTTTTGACCAAAATTGAGTTACTGGGTTTTGCCTTTGGACGGGAGATATGTACTGAACTTTGCCATCTACTAATAAAAGTATCAATCAATCAATCAATCACTCAATCAATGACGCAAGCACATCTAGACTGTGTGAGAAAACTGGTGAACATTAAACTCCTGAAACAGTTGACTAAAATAGAAATCTTTTTGTCTGATGATCCTAATAACAAGTGTCATTTAAAACATTAAACCATTACCTACAACACCAAATAGCAGTGGAAAGTACTTATCTGTTAAGTCCGGAGCTTGGAAGTTACCAACGCTAGCTTATTAGCATGTAGCATTCTCTTCTTCTACTGTATTTACATTCCCACATAGCTCAACAATCTGAAATGACTACAATTGCCCTCTAGTGTACAAGAGGCACACTGCATGTTGCCAATGGTCACATTAGAGATAAAAGTAAGGACACTAGAGTTTTTTACATGTAGCTGGGAAAATAGAAGAAACTGAAATATTTGACAAATCAGAGTAATTTAGTGCATAGAAACATACTGCAGCACGGTGGGAGAGGGGTTAGTGCGTCTGCCTCAGAATCTGAAGGTCCTGGGTTCGATCCTGCGCTCGGGATCTTTCTGTGTGGCGTTTGCATGTCTTCCCTGTGACTGCGTGGGTTCCCTCCGGGTACTCCGGCTTCCTCCCACCTCCAAAGACATGCACCTGGGGATAGGTTGATTGGCAACACTAAAATGACCCTAGTGTGTGAATGTGAGTGTGAATGTTGTCTATCTGTGTTGTCCCTGTGATGAGGTGGCGACTTGTCCAGGGTGTACCCCGCCTACCGCCCGATTGTAGCTGAGTTAGGCTCCAGCGCCCCCCGCAACCGCGAAGGGAATAAGCGGTAGGAAATGGATGGATGAATGAAACGTACTGACTGTAAAAAGTGAAATGATATCCAAAAAGGCAGCACAAATCTTCAGTGATCACTTTCAAGTTAAAGTTAAAGTACCAATGATTGTCACACACTAGGTGTGGTGAAATTTGTCTTCTGCATTAGACCCATCCCCTTGTTCACCCCCTGGGAAGTGAGGGGAGCAGTGGGCAGCAGCGGTGCCGCGCCCGGGAATTAGTTATGGTGATTTAACCCCCAATTCCAACCCTTGATGCTGAGTGCCAAGCAGGGAGGTAATGGGTCCCATTTTTCAAACTAGTAAAAGGACCATTTATATCATGTGCTGTCATCTGTGTCAGTAGAAATGTACACATTTCAGCCGACAATAATTTCACTTTCAGCTAGAGAAATCAGGTTGCAGTCAATTGTATATGATTTTATGTTTTTTTTAGTCCAAGAACCATGACGAAATAGCTACTAAATAAATCAGAAGTTACTCACAGGTTACGAAATGTTTGAGTACTTTTTTTCATGCAATATTTACTCTTACTCAAGTAATTACTTTATGACAAATGTTTACTTTTACTTGAGTCATATTATTCTGAAGTAACTGTACTCTTTGTTGATACAATTTTTGGGTTGGGTACTCTATACACCCCTGATAGACGGGTGCAAGTGATGACCTCATTAAACTTCACTACATGCGCCACAGAACAACAAAACTTGCTAGTTCAAGCTCAGTATGTCCGAGGTGTGGAATCATTTCCAAGTTTGGCCGTCATAGTGTAAACATGCAATTAGAAAAGACTGTAAAGTGTTGACTATGCGAGGGGGAATAAAATGTCTTCCTTCAGCACATCTGATAAGTATGTTGCGATCTTAGAACTGTGGAGTGGTGAAAACGTGAGAATGAGAATGCGTGATGGACAATATCGGTTAATCGAGCATCTCTATTGTAATTAATGATTAAAAATTGTTCACCCTCTCACTTGTTACTAGGCATGCCACTAGCAGCTTTACGGATAGTTACCTACTTCTGACTTATGTTATCACTTCCAGTACTGTCACCACTTCCCACTTTTACAACAATCAATCAATCAACGTTTACTTATACGGCCTTAAATCACAAGTGTCTCAAAGGGCTGCACAAGCCACAACAACATCCTCGGCTCAGATCCCTCATCAGGGCACGAAAAATTCAACCAAATGGGCATAGCTCGGTTGGTAGAGGGTTGCAGGTTCGATTCCCACTTCCGCCATCCTAGTCACTGCCGTTGTGTCCTTGGGCAAGACACTTTACCCACCTGCTCTCAGTGCCACCCACACTGGTTTAAATGTAACTTAGATATTGGGTTTCACTATGTAAAAGCGCTTTGAGTCACTAGAGAAAAGCGCTATATAAATATAATTCACTTCACACTTCACTGACAATGGGAAACCTTGGAAGGGACCGCAGATGTGGGGACCCCGCCAACCTGGGCGACTGGGGCAATGGACTTCGAGTGGACCTAGCATAATAGTGTGAGAGTCCCGTCCATAGTGGATCTAGCATAATAGTGTGAGATTCCAGGCCATAGTGGGGCCAGCAGGAGTTTATCTTGAGTGGAGACAGGTCAGCAGCGCAGAGACGTCCCCAAAAAATGCACAGATAAGTGGTCCACCCTGGGTCCCGACTTTGGACAGCTACTGCTTCATCTGTGGTCACCGAATCTGGGCCCCCCTCTCCACGAAGGAGAGGGGGGCAGAACAGAAAAGAAACGGCAGATCAACTGGTCTAAAAGAGGGTCTATTTAAAGGTTAGAGTATACAAATTAGTTTAAAGATGGGACTTAAATGATTCTACTGAGGTAGCATTTCTAACTGTTAACGGGAGGGCATTCCAGAGTACCGGAGGCCGAATAGAAAACACTCTTTAGACCGCAGACTTTTGACACCATTTGTCAGAGAACTCTGAGGAGTGGTACTTGCATCAAGGATTTGAACCTGATTTGAAATCTGGTCACTTATTCCTGCACCTGTCATTTAGAAGATCTTTGACTCACATTGAAACATTGTAAATTACCTAAATGTTGCCAAACAATTGTATCCTTTCTGATCTCTAATTCCCCTCTCTTTACTCCCAGAGGACCAACTGCCTCCTGGTTTCCCCACCATAGACATGGGCCCTCAGCTCAAAGTGGTAGAGCGAACTCGTACTGCCACCATGCTCTGTGCCGCCAGTGGCAACCCGGACCCCGACATCTCCTGGTTTAAAGACTTCCTTCCTGTCAATACCACCAGCAACAACGGGCGCATTAAACAGCTGCGATCAGGTAGGTTTAGAACAACAGTTTTTGTCCCCATAACTAAACGTCACATTGGGCTTCATTTTTTTCTTAGGTCATTGATTGTTTACTATTTTCTATTTTGTAGTGTCTGTGCGCTACTCGTCTTATTTTGTCTTCTAGTGTTGGCGACCAATTTGCCGTTATTCCTTACTTCCTTATCGTTTTTTGTTTTGTTTTTGTGGGTTTCATTATTTTTTTCCTCAGTTTGTTTTTTAAATCAATGCTAAATCCAGGAAAGAACAAGTATTTTTATTGATGGTATATGGACTTTTATTTTGACTAACAAACCAGTTCAACAAGATAATCGTCCATATAGCAGCGATTGGTGTTATTTATTTTGTCATTTATTTGCTTTTACACTCTCAGAAAAGTACCTTTTTGGGTACAATGGCTTGTCACTGAGGTGCTACTTTACAATTTCCATATGTTGGGAGCATATTTGTACTGATTGGTCTCGAGAAATGGAAAACGGGAGTCCAATAATTCACTCTGTGGGGTGTATTTGAAAGAATAGGCATCAGATGTACCACTTTCTGGACATCTACTGTATGTAGCTTATGTTTTACAATAGTTTGACTGGACTCCAATAATTCCTTTCATGGGGTATATTTGTCAATAATTACCAGAAAATTAACCAGTTTCTAAAAATTAATATAGCTGTAGGATTATAATGGATTGTCACAACAGAATTCAGAACATGATTTGCTGTTTTGCCTTGAGAAATGTGAAACAATAGTCTAATAATACACTTTATGGTGTGTTTTCATACATTGACACCCCAAGGAAAAGGAAATGATTGCATTATTACATTTTTAAGGTACAATAGCTTGTACTAGTTTCAAACTTGGAAACATTTCTATTTCGTAGTTGCTATTGTAATATGTAAATCTGAAGATAAACAATTTACTTCAGGGAGTGTATAGATTATACCCCAACGGACAGTAAAATGTTGCACTATTGAAGCTTTTCGGGTGCAATAGCTTGTTTTTGTGGTGTTTTATGGAAAATTACTACTTGGGGCCATGTTATGAGAATTGCATAACAGGAGTCTAAATATTCACTTAATGGGGATTATTTATAAAGATTAAAACTAAGAGACAGACTTTGTAGCATTTTTAGGAGTACAATGGCTGGTCACTGAAATGCAATCTTGGATTTTCAAACATGGGAATATGTATATTCACTATTTTGTTTTGTGAAATGTAAAACAGAAGTCTAGTAATTTGTTGTATGGGGTGTGTTAGTAATGATTGGGCACTAAGAAACAGAAGCTGTATGTAGCATTATTCCAGTTTAAGGAGTACAATGGCTTATCACTGAAATGCTACCTTAAACTTGTAAACTTGAGAAATGCGGTCTTATATGTTCCCCATATAAAACAGGAGTCTAGTAATTTGGGGTGTTTTGGTGATGATTGGAGGCTGAGAGACAGAAGTTGTAGTGCTATTGCAGCTTAGGGGGTAGCTTGTTACGGGGGTGCTACCTTGCACTCTACACCTTGGGAACATATTTCTCCCATGTTTGGTGTTGTGAATGTAGACCAGGAGACCAAATATTCACCTAATGAGGCACATTAGTAAAGATTGGACCCAGAGGAACAACAATAGTGACATTATTGAAGCTGTAGGGATACAAACACTTGTCACTGAGGTGTTGCCTTGCACTTAACAACATGGCAACATTTATGTTCCCGGTTTGGTCTTGCAAAATATAAAGCAGGGGAAATTAATCAACTTGATGGAGAAAATTTGTAAAGGATGGACTTAGAGGGCAGAAATTAGCATTTTGATTATTATTAAGGTTTAAACTGGTCAAATGGCTTGTCAGTAAGGTGTCATATTGCACTTTATGATTTGGGAACATATCTGTACTCTTTTTTTGCCTTTGAAAATATAAAGATTGGACCCTGAGAGAAAAACTGTCACACTAGTGTACATTTACAGGTACACTGCGTTGATACCCTCAAGGTAGAGCGTTTGCAACTTTTGAGTTTTGATGGTTGAAAAACATGCCTGTACCTTTTCACCTTTGGAACAAAGCACCATTGGTTACATTAGAGACCTCTGGCACCCCTATTTCTGACAGTGTATATTACAAAAAACATAACCATTATTATTTCCTGCAGTGTTTACTCACAGTATGTCAACAAATTGTGCGTTTGCTGTCCCGTCTTGTCAACACAACTAACCCCTCACAATTTTTCTCCCTTATGACTATTAAACACAGATTAACAAAGCCTTTTGCAAGTTAACCACTTTCAAGAATATCCTCATATATTCTTACGCTTATTGTGTTTTTCTTCTCTCTATATTGTTTTTGTGTTTTTACTACAGAATCCTTTGGTAAGTGATTACTTAGCTCTAAGGCGCACATCACTCCTTCCCACTAATTCTTTCCAACAACTATTAATTACGATAAAAAATGCATGGCATGGATTTTACTAACAGATGAGTTGAGACTACTACAATACTAGTATAATACTACTACTATTACTACTATTAGAAGCACAGCTCACCTTCACATACACTTATTTTGAATTACTGGTCATAAATCTGGATATTTAGGGCAGTGTTTAGGGAGGTTTGTTGTCTTCCCTTCAATAGATGGTCCTCCGATGCTGCTGCTGATGATGATGAATCCTGCACAGAACTTTCTTCTATTTCTGTCTCTTTCCTCTGTTTCTTTGTTTATTCATTAGGGGTGTAACGGTACGCCATAATGACAGTTTGGTATGTACTTTGGTTTCAAAGCTACGGTCCTGTTCATTTTGGTAACAGTAAAGGAACAACATGTGAGAATAAAAACTGCTGTGCTTTTGTGTAAACAGCTTCATTGACTTGAAAAAAACCCACAAACTAATTCTTGAAAACTGGGTCCTACCATAAAATGAATTCTGAAATAATAAATGTAATACAAACTTGTGAGGCCCTGTGATGAGGTGGCGATTGGTCCAGGGTGCCCGATTGTAGCTGAGATAAGCACCAGCGCCCCCCGCGACCCCAAAAGGGAATAAGCGGTAGAAAATGGATGGATGGATGGATGGACAATCTTGTGAGAAATTGCTTCCATTTTAACAGTATATTAAGTATATTTAGCTACTTTCTTTCAATTTCAAGTGAGAATAAAAAAGCTAATTATGATGATGATAACCATAGCCGATTTAAATTCAGCAAGAATGTGTGTGGAAAAAAACATAAAAGTTTAGGAAATATATTCTAAATGTTTTTTTTGTTTTTTTTATGTATTAATACATGTTTCAACGGAAGAAAAATGGGGTCATTTAGGGATGCAAACAGGTTCTTTTTAATTAGAGAAAATAAAATTTGAAAAATGGATTGAACCCCTAGGTATAACAATATTTTTCCATTTGCAGTACTGTCAAAAATAATAAGACAACTACTGTATATAAAAAAACATTGAACTTTTGTAGACTAATAACATGAAAAGAGGGTTTTCAAACTCTGGCTTGTCCTTGGTACTACAGCTGTTAATGACTCCTATTGGTGCACTTTATTTGTGTATCGAGTACAAGCGTGACTGTCGGCAAAATCTACTTCCTGTGCACTGAAATCAAACCAAAAAATCAAATTCTGAATACAAGTACCTTTACACCCCTACTATTTACTGTTGAAATTTCTTCCAAAAGCATCCCCCCTTCCCCAAAATCTTACTAATGCTTCTTTTTTCTAATCTTATTTGCATTCATATTATCCACCCAGGTGGTACGCCAATACGAGGTAAGAGCGCTGAAGTGATGCTCAAGTGAATCGCCGCCATGTTTGTTATCCTCCTCCTTTTCCTCCCCATCACATCCTTTCTTTGATTTGAAATCTCATCTATTTCATTTTAATTTTTAATTAGAGCCTCTTGTGATATGCTTACCCTAGCTCGAAAAAAATTTACAAAAAAAGCATATCCAATGACAATTATTTATTTTTGTTGTTGTTTTTTGCCATATGGCAAATCATGCGCCCCTCTTTTTTGTCCAACTAAAACAACCAAGCATATTTTTCCCCTCCCTTGAGCTGTTTTTCGTTCAGCAAAAAAAAAATATTCATAAAAAAAATATGAAGTTATGCAGATGCTGAACATTTTTTTACCATTCTTCTACTTTGCTTTCCTCTCCTATACCTCTCTCAAAAAAAAGCCCAAACGACCACTTTTTTGATAAAGTTTCTTCCGGTGCTTTTTTCCACCTCTTTCACACCTATTTTTCTCACTTTTCTTGACTTTTTTGGTAATTTTTTGAATTTTTCAGGGTTTGGGAAAACAGTAGTGTCGGAGAGACGGAAGGAAGGAGAAGATATTTTTTGCAGTTGTTTTTGTCTGGTTATGTGACACCACACTGCTGATCCCATAGTGGATTTTTAAAAAAACAATGGGTGTCTTTTTGCCCCAGCACATTTTGAATTTTGTCTTCTCTAATACACTTGTATTTTATTTTTCAGCTAAGGGTTTGTTTGTTGGCGAGGTTGTAAGTTGTGCTGACATCCATTTCTTGCATGTCAACAAAAAGGCAAACTTTGATTCCAGAGGGTTATGTGTTGGATTTGTTTCGAAAGTGCAATGGATCTTTTTCTTCCCTCTCACATTTTTTTTGCACAGTGCTGCCTTTTTCTCAATGTGACTGGATTTGTGATTGAATATGCTGAAAAAAAGTCATTCTTTTCCTTGTTATGCTGCTTTTCTTCTACTGTAAACCTCTTTTGTTTGATCCATGTTTCCCCTTAAAGCAGTACCACTCATCCCACATTGACCAGTTACATGTTGTACACTTTCTTATCAGGGCTAAGTCAGTGTATACAGCATATAAATATATATCCATATATTTTTTCTGTATCTGTTTTTTTTAGCATTGGCAATAGGATGAGTGTATTTTTGAACCCATTTTCCCTTTAAAACATTTTTGAAGTAGTTATGTTAAAGTGTTATATTTGAAAAGAAAATAGAAACAGTAAAAAAAAAGGAACCTCCAAAGTCGATTTGGAATTCAACCGCATTATTTAGGAGAAAAAAAGAGTGGGCTTTATGGCATAAAAAAAATTATAAAAGTTGTGAAAAATGTATATTTCAAACAGTATACTATTTTTTTGTAAGTATGATTTGATTGCTTATATGAATTTTGAATGATGAATTATCGATGTGATTTAAAAAAATATATAATTCAAAATGTTATTGTAAAATCTGCTTAAAAAATGGAGACACGAGACCCTCCAAAGTTAATATGGAATTCATCCGCAATAATTATGAAAACACGGGAAAGGTAAACAAAAAAAAAATCTGTTGAGAAAAACACATTTTCATAAATATACTATTTTTTTATTTATAAAGTATGATTTAGATTTTTACAATTAATTATTTTTATGTTTTATAATGTGTAATAATACAATTATTATTTTATTATTACAGTACTTATTGTGCAATTTAAACTCAAGCACTTTATGTTTAGTTTGTGTTTGGTTTTTTCCTGCTACCACTAATGGTCAAAAAAAGGTAAACATGACAATAATCATGGAACCAGAAGATAAACAATATGTATATTTTTCTTAAAGAAAACATAGAACAAAAATATGTGTCTACCCTCGACATCAACAAAGTGCGTACATCCCTCATATTTCTGCAAATATTGTGTAATATCCCTTTATCAGACTACACTACAGTAGTCAATGTAGATCTTGTATAACGGCGTACATTCATTGTCCCTTCAAAGTAACTCAACACACAGCCATTACTGTCCAAACCTCTGGCAATGCAATTGAATACACCCTTTATTGATAATGACCAAATTGGGCCTCATTAGCCATTGGAGTCATGTGACTCATTAGTGTTACAGTGATTCAGGTGTGAATGTGGAGCAGGTGTGTTGAATTTGGTATGATTGCTCTGACTTTTGCCTAATTGCAATGTTTCCCCCCACTCACTACCACTAGCCCTCGCCCAGTACCACTGCACCCTTGAATTTAAGTTAAAAGGGGTAGAGCTTTGTAATCTTGCCTCGGAATTGAATTGGAACACCACTTGCTACAACACTGCATAGCTTTTGTTCGGGCACGTAAGGGACTATGTAGATATGTAGGGTAGTCTCGATGCCAACATTTTGATACCAGTACCAATATGTGTTTGGATATGTAAGTAGATAATTTTCGATGCTTTTCAAAATATAGTGGAAAATAAAAATGCATTTTAACAGGAAATATAATGGTAACACTTATGATTAACGTTTAGCGTTTCTTATTGCACTCAAAGAACAATTTTCGAAGATTGGAATCACAATTCAAATGCATTAAACAAACTGGACTTGTGTTATTGCACTCAAGGAACATTTTACAAATATTTTACATATTACATATTGCCTGCCATAATCTAAATTTAGGTTGAAATCGAACAGAAAGCTTGATTGACAAGGTATTACATGCTTCATGATTTATGGTTGCCAATTTCGAAATGTGCTTTAAAGACAAATAAAATCATCTTTAAAAACTGAAAACAATATTATAGCTAAAAGTACACAGATGAGACATGCAGGTAAAGCACATATTGTTAAAGATAAAACAAAAATTGAATATTGGGAATTAGTTACAAAATTTAGGCAATTCACTTGCAATTTTTTTTATGCTACTAGGACTGATTTTGACAGTGCTAATAATTGGCAACAAGCCAACCAGCTTTGTGGGCATTTACGTATCTATATGTGCACATGTTGAGCTGTTAACTGCATCACCTGCCACTCTTTAAACTCCTTGAGCAGGTCTGGATGTTTGTTATTTAAATGTTGAACTAAATTTGAAGCAAAGGTGGAAATGTTCTATGCTGTACTTTTGTGTTTAAAGCCTTACCTTTATTAGTAGTTTTGAAGCCCAGATACCTTCATTTTGTGCTTCACGCACCTTCTTTATTAACCAGTAGAATTGCTATTGTTTTAGCAATGTTTTTATTCATCAACGTCACCGCCGCACAGCAGCATATGTCGATGGTAAAAAATGTACTGGTATTTTTCAAAGGCATTAGTACCCTTTTTAATTCATTAGTACCACAATACTTGGGGTTGTTGGTTGTTGATGCAACCAACAATCCTAGTCCCACTATTATTTTTTGAATGTATGTAGTGGTCATGTTTTCACATTCACAAACTTTTCATCAGAATTTTAGCTAGCTGGTAACGTTACAAACTAACATGTAATATGTTAAATAACTCATGCAGAAATCAGGGAATTTGATCTGGCCCTACATGGGCGAGTCAGCACCTGAAATCCCTTACTCGGAAGGGCGAGATTCATATCCCATACCCCTCGTTATGCCCACTACCGATAAATGAAAATATCAATTGGGGCACAGTGCCCAACCTCATGGGAATGCGCAAAATGTAGGGATATGGCTAAAAAGTAGGGCAAGGGGGTGCGTTTCTCTCATACTGATCACTGGAAAAACACTCCGTAGATGTAAAAAAATCCAATCAATCCAATCCACTTTATTTATATAGCACATTTAAACAACAAGAACATTTCCAAAGTGCTGCACAGCCATGTTAAAAACAATATTAAAAAACAATATTATGCTCCACCAATGACTGAATAAAAACAAAAAATAAATAAATATAAAACCAATATGAAAAAAATATATAAAAATAAATATGATTAAAAACAATTTTAGATGGTAAAATCAATTAACACAGTAAAATACAAATCAAAAAGTATAACAACACAGAGGATAACAGAGGACCACACAACTCACGTAGTGTTAAAAGCCAAAGAATAAAAGTGGGTCTTAAGACGAGACTTAAAACACTCCACTGTGAAAGCAGTTTGAACATGGAGGGGCAGAGTGTTCCAGAGCTTAGGGCCACAGAAAAGGCCCTGTCTCCCCTTGTTTTAAGTCTGGTCTAGGGCACCACGAGCTGGAGCTGGCTCTCGGACCTCAGAGCGCGGGCAGGAGTGTAAATTTGGATGAGGTCCGAGATATACTGAGGTGCCAGTCCATGTAAAGATTTGAAAAACAAACAGCAATGTTTTAAAATCAATTCTAAAATGAACAGGGAGCCAGTGCAAACTCTGAAGAATTGGGGTTATATGCTGGCGTTTCCTGGTCCCTGTTAAGTCGTGCTGACTACTTTACAAAAAAAGTATTGTTACTTTATTTAAAGATGGTCTTTGCATTAAAAAGCTTGCCCACACCCTGAAACTGAGCTGCCAAAACTTTAGCGCTCTAACATTGACATGTGCAGGCAGTGATATGTGATACGACAGGTTACACTCAGAACAGGCCTTGCCTTGGTCGACCAAAATAGTAGAGTGGATATACTCACCGTCGTATCAAGAGATTGTGTTTGGAATACAGATGTATGAATGCTGCCATCATTGCTGCAGAATACAGTGAAGCGTGGGAATTTAATGCCCAAAAGAGTCAAGTCCGTTCTGGAAGATAATGATAGCCTCACAGAATATTGACATTTTGTCTTTTAAAAAACAAAGAAGCAGTTCAAATATTAATGACTGTATAAAGAGTTATTTTGAAGGGGACACTAATTTACCCTGGTATGCAAACTGTATACTGACTACTTTACGTTGTATCAAAGTGTCTTTTCAACAGTTTTGTCCCATAAAAAGATACACTATAACATTTGCAAAATGGGTGGTGCCTTGTATATTTAAAAGAGTGACAGTGAAAAGTTGATTTGGAATTCAACCAAAATGTGTCACAAACAAAACATTGCTAAGTAGTTTCTAATCTCATGAGACTTTTTTTTGTTTGTTTTTTGTCCTGTCCAGCTCCTCAGGCAAATCATATATTTGATGTAGCTGCCCATATCGGCTGTTCAGATTTACTTTACAAAAGAGAAGTGTAGGATACTTCTCTTGTTGCCTTATTTGAAATTGACTTTATTAAATGTATTTTTATTATCATTTGGTGCAGCCGGGCCGGAGCAGGAGGGGATAGAAAGAGAAAAAAAGGAAGACAGAGGGGGAAATTATGGGGATAAGAGGGGGATTAGACGGAGAGACAAAAACAACAACAGCAAACACAACGATTTTTTATTTGATTTTTATTAAGGATCCCCATTAGCTGGTTGCCACAACAACCCACTAGTCTTCCTGGGGTCCACAACTCAACAACTTCTGAACAATAACAACAAAAACAACAACAACACCAGCACATACAATATGTACAAATATGATCGTAAAAGTGATAGCAAAGAAACAGTTAGTGAAATAAATAATAATATAGTAATGACAATGAGCATTTTTACACTACAACTGGAACAATACAAATACCAATAGAAAAAGCACTATTGACTATGAACAATACCAATAGTTTACCTCTATGATCAACAATACAGTTGATCAAATGCAACAATACATATACAAATTGATAACTAGAAAGATTAAAAAAAATTAAAATAAAAAAGAGGAATACTGAAAGATGGAGGGGATAATCTCATGAGACTTTACCAACACTTTAATTTCTCATGTACGTGGCTTCTTTTCGTTTGTTTATTTTTATCCCTTGATGGCAAAATGGACAGATTAACTTTTTAGGTCAGCATGGAAATCAACCATATTTGGGAAAACAATTTTGCCTCCAAGACACAAAAAATACGGTATGAAGGTTTCGAAAAAGATGTATACAAATATGACATTTAAAATGTGAACATACTCGTGATCGTGAAACTTCAGCTACTCATTTGGCACCATAGTCAATGGTGGTAATATCTTTGATGTGTTTTTTCTTTCTTTTTAAAAACGCAACTAAATGGGATCCCCACATATAAAAAAGAATCTAATTTGCAACTTTTCACCTCAAAGAAAAAGGCTAAAACGTCAAGGTTGGTTGTCAAATCAGACCATCTGATTCAAATTGACAAAAAGTAGGCTATATTAAGACACTCCCAAGTTGTCATACCTCACCATTTTTTTATTCGTATTTTATCCTACCAGTGATGAGTGATGATAACCATAGAACTAGGTAGTAGGAACATGGCAAATGAATGTAAGAAAGATGTAAACACAACCCTACCAGTTTGAACCAACAAAATATGAATGAGAATATTAAAATGTTGTTAGCACAGTTAATTAAACATATGATGGTCACGCTTTGACACTGGAACAGAGTAATTTGAATATAATTTATTCCTGTGAGGGGAAAAAAGGCTTAAACGTGTATTTCATGTTTGACTTTAGATGAAGGAAAAGTGTTACAAAGTGTTTTAAAGGATTGTTTAATTAGTTTTTGTTCTGTACTAAATAGTCTATATATGAGTGGTGGCCACTCTTAGCCTCATTGGGGTCCACGGAAAGATTTTGTTTTCATATATTTTTCCGTCCAATTGAATTCAGAAGGGCCGATCTTCCACAACACGCCTATCCGACCACATTTGGAAGAACCAATACATAATAAGGTCCTCTAAAGCAGTGGTTCTCGAACTTTTTTCAGTGATGTACCCCCTGTGAACATTTTTTTGATTCAAGTACCCCCTAATCAGAGCAAAGCATTTTTTGTTGAAATAAAGAGATAAAGAAGTAAAATACAGCACTATGTCATCAGTTTTTGATTTATTAAATTGTATAACTGCAAAAATATTGCTCATTTGTAGTGGTCTTTCTTGAACTATTTGGAATAAAAGATATAACAATAACTAAAACGTTGAAAATTAAACAAGTGATTCAATTATAAAAGCTTTCTACACATAGAAGTAATCATCAGCTTAAAGTGCCCTCTTTGGGGATTGTAATAGAGATCCATCTGAATTCATGAACTTAATTCTAAACATTTTTTCACAAAAAAAGAAATCTTTAACATCAATATTTATGGAACATGTCCACAAAAAATCTAGCTGTCAACACTGAATATTGCATTGTTGCATTTCTTTTCACAGTTTATGAACTTACATCCATATTTTGTTGAAGTATTATTCAATAAATATATTTATAAAAGATTTTTGAATTGTTGCTATTTTTAGAATATTTAAAAAAAATCTCACGTACCCCTTGGCATACATTCAAGTACCCCCAGGGGTAAGCATACCCCCATTTGAGAACCACAGCTCTAAAGCAGGGATTTTCAAACTGTGGTTTGTGTACCACTAGTGGTACGCAGGCGCCATCTAGTGGTACGCCAACAATTTACTTGATTAAAATACAGTGTTTCCCTATATGCAAACACAGTGTTACGGTTTAAACTGTGTGTAATGTTACAGTCGCCTAATATATTAAATATACGTGAAAATTAAAACCTCTGCCTTTTTAAAAAAAATTACTTAGGCCAACTACGCAATGTCATTAATTGAGTAACATGGACCCCGACTTAAAAAAGTTGAACAACTTATTAGGGTGTTACCATTTAGTGGTCAATTGTTCGGAATATGTACTGTACTGTACAGTCTCCTAATAAAAGTATCAATCAAAATCAAAAAGTCATTATGGTGGTACTTGGAAAGCAATGTTTTTTTTCTGAGGTGCTACTTGGCAAAAAAAAAAAAAAAAATGTTTGAGAACCACTGCTCTAAATCTTTGTCTGGTAGGTTTTTTTGTGCATCATTTCGTCTTAGCTTTTTCCAAATGACTTTGGTGGTTCCTGTTGTCTTCAGTCTCCATTGTGCCTCAGCCAGTGGATCAAACAAATGATAAAGCGCTTAAAGGAACAGTACATTGTTATTATTTAATATTACAGCTAAAATTGGATGTATTTTGGAAGGATTCATATGTTTCCATTGTTTAAGTTTCCTTTACTTCCCCCGTCTGTTGTTCCCAACCAGGCGCGCTTCAGATCGAGCAGAGCGAGGAGTCTGATCAGGGAAAGTACGAATGTGTGGCGACCAACAATGATGGAACGCGCTACTCTTCACCGGCCAACCTTTACGTCCGAGGTATGCTATGCATATTATTTATTGATTGATTGTTTTTTAAAGCCTGTAGGCACCATATAAAGTAAGTATACACTTTTATTCATCAACTTTTTTTTTCCTGCACTAATGTGAACCAATTTGCTCTGCTTTGCTTTTTCCAATCCGTTTTTTCTCCCTCGTTTGATGGAATCCTCCCTATTTTCCCCATTGGAGAACAGCACCTGTTTTATAAAAGTTAATCATACAAATATGACACATGTTCAGACTGATTTACCACATTTTTACTTTATTTGATTTGCTCAGCCTTAATTACTGACAGTATATTTCAAAAGTGGGCAACATGTAACCCATGGGTCATATATGGCTGAGGAAATCTTTTTTCCCACCCTGACACACAAAATAAAAAATTCAAAACAGAAAAGGAATTGTTTTCCTTTTAAGAAAAAACATAATTGTGACAATTGTTTTTGTCATATCGCCCAGCCTTACGTGGTACACTATATTCCTTTTTGTGACCCGACATGCAACTCTAAAACCACGAAAAACGTCAACAGAGACTATTTCATGAGCTTTAAAAAAAATAGAAATGATTTTAAAAATGTTGTCCACCCTTGACCAAGATGGACAAAAGTGTTGGGACGCCTGGCGTACAGGAAGTAAGATGGTAGAATATTTGCTCTTTAAAACAAGATCTTTCAGATTGTTTAAAGTTTTTAGTAATTATTATTATTATTGTCCTATTTTATTTCCATGATTGTCATATCATGGATAACCAACGAAAGTGCCATGCAATTGCAAATGTTTGTATCAAAAAGCAAGTCCCGATACTTTTGTTCCATATTGTGTGTCTCAATGTGTTTTTGCATAAATGTAGTTTATTTGTGGTTGTTAGCTTTCTGAAGGAAAACAGAAGTTATCCAAGTGTCATTTACTGAGTTTTACTGAAGCACGGTGCAGTCCTTCGAATTCGCCTGTTTACTCTCCCCTGTTTTTTCTCCTCATTTTTCTTTTTTTTTCTGTTGAAAATAAATCCTCAGAACTCCGAGAAGGTTGGTGCATTTTTCCTCTCTATCAAATTACAGCAAGAAATACGCTAAAATTGTGTTGAAATGTAATTTGTTGTCAATATTACTTTAATTGTTATCACCCATGTATTGAATGGTCATTATCGCTACAGGTGCATGCCTTTTTGCATATTTAAAAGCCACATAATTCATATTTGCATCTCATTTGCATGTTCTCAATGTGCACACGTGGCCTCTATGATTGATTTAAGTTCTAGAAGCATATAGTAATTGAATAAATGCTCATGTTCTTCGATGCAAATGCCACTAACGACTTAAAGAATGTACCGGTAGTTTTAAAGGCTTAAGTAATGATATTTCAATGAGCAGGGATAATTTTATGTCACTTGGGAAAGGACGTCCAATTGGATTCTAATTAAATGTTTAATGATGTAAGACACGTCTGTTACACTACTCTTGCATCAAGTGTTGATTGTCAATGAAAAAGACGTTGGAAAATATTAATGAATGAATCAATCAATTTATATAGCCCTGAATCACAAGTGTCTCAAAGGGCTGCACAAACCATAACGACATCCTCGGTAGAGCCCACATAAGGGCAAGGAAAAACTCACCCCAGTGACAAGCACTAGGTCTATCGTATTACCGTTGCGATGCGTGGGTTCATTTATTATTTGTGTAAAACCACAGCTATCAATTATAGTCTGGAGCGCCACGCACGGTGGGTCCGATGGGGTATTCATATGGATATTAAAGTCCTCCATTATAATTATATTATCGGCGTGCGTCACTAGATCAGCAACAAACTCTGAGAATTCACTGATAAAGTCCGAATAGGATCCTGGGAGGCGGTAGATAACAGCCAGGTATAGAGGCAGCGGTGTGACAGACCTCATAGTAAGCACCTCAAACGATTTGTATTTATTTTTTAGGTTAGGACTAAGGTTAAAGTTTTCGTTGTATATTAGTGCAACCCCCCCACACCTTTTAAGGGGACGGGCAATATGTGCATTCGTATAGTTAGGAGGAGATGCCTCATTTAGCGCAAAAAAGTCAACTGGTTTAAGCCAGGTTTCGCTGAGACCTATGACGTTAAGATTGTTGTCTCTAACTAATAACGTTTTGGGAGACAATGATCTTATTTTTAAAAAGCCCATATTATAGGTACCGGGCTGTTTTAAGGAGTTTTTAATCAAATTATCCATAGTAGCAATATTAATAATGTTGCGTTTACTATGCGTAGTGCACTTAGAATAATTATGACCATATCTAGGAATTGATATGACAGGAATTTTCAGATTGTTTGCTTGGTGCTGGGATAAACTGAACGCATCATAATTTGCCACCTCAGTAGAACGCATGTCCAACTCTGACACAGTCATAGCAGAAAAAACATTATGTGAGTTGTGTATTATTCTAAGAGAATTGCTATTTGTGCAGGGATTATCCAGCCTGGTGCTGGCTAGTTCTAATTTAACTGACTCCTCACCCAGACTAGCAGGCTCTGTAATTGCTTGTGACCGGACTTGCTCCAGTGCAGTTAGTCAAGTGTGACTTAAACAGAAATCTATGTTCCTAGACAAGATGATAGCGCCTTCACGGTTAGGGTGAAGGCCGTCTCTCATCTGCAAGCCAGGTTTGCCCCAGAAAGAGGGCTAATTATCAATATACGTTAGTCCCTGTTGTCTACAGAAGCTAGCCAGCCACTTACAGTATTAAGCGAGACTAATCTGCTATATCTCTCATCATTGCCTCTCGCAGGCAGGGGGCCAGAGACAATTACTCGATGCCTGGACATCTTTCTAGCGAGATCACAAGTCCTGGCTATGTTTCTCTTTGTAATCTCTGACTGTCTCATCCTAGTGTCATTGGAGCCAACGTGTACAATTATGTTCACATAACTAGTGGTGCGATTAGCCTATCGTACGTGTTTACTAGTTCTGTTGCTAGTTAGCTCCCTAAGATTAGCTTCAATGTCAGGTGCTCTGGCCCCGGGAATACACTTAATTGTGGCTGGTTTGCTAAGCTTTATGTTTCGGGTGATGGAGTCCCCTATGACTAAAGTGTGGTGCTCAGTGGACCGGGGTGTAGGACTAGCTAAAGGGCTAAATCTAGCTAAAATGCTAGCAGATGTGTCCGCAACATCTAAGGTTACAAAATTACACTATTCTAACTGGCGGACACGGCTCTCTAGCAGAGCCAACCTATCCATGAGAAAGGTGCACGAAGCGCATGAAGCCATACTCACAGTACTTTCTGTCACCGAGTGGAGTGCCAGCTGTCTCCGGGAAATATCTCATTTGAGTATTTTCCGCCATTCGACCAAGTGCGGTAGAGAATGGATGGATGGAATATTTTCTCTGAAGACTACAGCTTTTTTTTTTTACGGCCACCAAGTGTATATATATATATATATATATATATATATATATATATATATACACACCAAGTATATATACACCAAGTATATTTATATATATACATGTGTATATATATATATATATCTATATATACATATATATATATATGCACACCAAGTATATATATATATATATATATATATATATATATATATATATATATATATATATATATATATATATATGCACACCAAGTATATATATATATATATATATATATATATATATATATATATATATATATATATATATTAAGGGTGGGCAAATTAATGCGTTAATTATGAGTTAACTCATCAATCTATTAACACCGACAATTATTTTATCGCACATTTGCGTATGTTGTTTACAGCTTTTATTTTGTTAACGCCTTTTCTTAACAAGATGGCGTCGCCCAGCGTCGAAGGGCTCTTGGTAAAGATGGAACATTTGGCAAAAATACCGGACAATTCTGCAAATTTCATGGCTGGCTTAAAGCGTGGTCACTCCGGGATCACTTACGACCGCCAGACAATTCTGAATGTGGATAGATCGGGCCGGTTTGGACTGAATGACGCGTGCTTGCTAGACCGGCTAGCTAGCATGGGAATACTTTGCCGGCTACATCCAGCGGCCTGTGAAGCAGCGGAGTATATGTGTTGTCTGTCTATTTATGAATAATGCAGACGAGGAGTGTTGGCTGAGTTCTTAACGTTTGCTTTCAGAGCGTGCATATCACAACATACAAGATGCCGTCATGGCGACACACAACCTATACCGGGCTACCGCGCATGCTCATCACTCCTGTTGCATGCTGGGTAGGGTAGTTATTTTATTCCCTGGCTCATAACATCACAATATAGTACCATGTATATGATGCGTTCAGTTTATCAAAGCACCAAGCAAACAATCGGAAAATTCCCATCATATCTATCCCTAGATATGGTCTTAATTATTTTAAGTGCACTACGCAGAATAAACACAACATTATTAATATTGCTACTACGGATAATTTCATCAAAAATTCCCTAAAACAGCCCACTACCTATAATATAGGTTTTTTAAACATAAGATCCCTGATAAAAAAAATGTTTCTGCTGTTACCTCAGAAATTGCCTGTTCAGATGTTATGATTGTGGCTCAGAGATTTGTATGTAGATTATATTTATTTTCCATAACAAACAGGATAACTTAAATACCCTGGCAGTGGTAGTAATAAGCTTAAATGTTTGTATTTACATTTTTTGAGTTGATTTTCATAAAATATGCTATTTAACTGCTACTGTTTAACAAGTACTGATTTAAATTGTGTTTGCACAACAAATGTTTTGGCGCTTTTGTTCATGTGGGGGAATACTCCAATAAAGGTGCACTACACACTACTTTTGAATTCATTATTGGGCTTTGCGTATACAATGCAGTTAATCGCGATTAATCAGAGAAATAGTGCGATTAACTTCGATTAAAATGTTCAATCGTTGCCCAGCCCTAATATATATACTTGGTATATCATGCTATATGTATGTATATATATATATATATATATATATATATATATATATATATATATATATATATATATATATATACATGTATATGTTTATACATATAAATAATATATATATATATATACACACATATACATGTATATGTGTATATGTATATTATTTTATGTATATTATTTTTTGTTTAGTTATATATATATACATATACATACATACAGTACATACATACATGTATATGTGTTTATGTATATTATTTTTTGTTTATTTATATATATATATATATATATATATATATATATATATACATATATATATATATATATATATAGATATAGATATAGATACACACACACATAAATAGCTTAATATATAACCATTTTTCTTGTTGAAGGCAAAATAGACAAAACATTAATGTATCCATAATACAACATTCCAAATTGCATCAATTTGAGTCCATTTAAAATGTTCTTAAATGTACAATGGGTGAAAGATTTATATACTGTGTAGGTTCAAATACAAACATAGACACTTCCGCCCGAATGCAGCTGAGATAGGCTCCAGCACCCCCCCGCGACCCTGAAAAGGACAAGCGGTAGGAAATGGATATATGAATATCATGCTTGTATTTAAGCTTCCGAACGAAAAAAATACTTAAAACTATTATTCGTATTAATATTGTTACTGTGGGCTTAATAACGAGTGCATGTAAACACAAGATAGAATCATCATTCATATTTCAATTTCCATTGTGGATGTTGATTCTATTTTTTTTATTGTCATGGACTTTTTTTGTGTTTTTAAAATCCATCCATCCATCCATTATATACCACTTGTCCTTTTGGCTAGCAAAAACAATTTTTTTTCTGATACCATTCAAATGATTGCCCATTTAGTGTGCATTCTTTCACTCGACCTACTGCAAGTGTCGTGCCACAACATTAGACGAGCCCAATCAAGTTTTTAAAAATCATTAAATATATGCATTGTGTCCTTATTCGAAGAGCAGTTCGGAGGAAACATCAGGACTTAAAATTAATATGGCACCCGTGCCCTTGTCATAAATTTGGGATTGACAGCAACTGTATGTCTAATCTTTTGTGGGATAAAATATTATTGTCATTGTGGATTTCAATCATTATCATCTTTAATGCTTGAACGTTATGCAAACTTTCCATCAAGGTGGCAGCAGTGCTCAAATGAATGAACAGGCTGACTAGGAAATATAACAAAGATCCGTATACAGTTTGTAATGAGAATATACAGCTTAAAGTTCATAAATAGGATTACATTCGTTTGGAAAAAGTGCTAGTCAATAACTAGCTTGACATATACAAATAAATATATCTGATCAGGTTCTCAATAGTATTTCAGTTTATGTCCCTAGTGGCTCATAAGACCAAAGTAGATACAATCTGCAGCCTTTTCCAGAGATATGTTTATGTGTTCATTTCTAAAAATGATTTTGGTATTGTACACCACTGCATCATCATAAAATGTTGATGAAGATGCAGTACTTTGTGAATGTTGTTGTTTACATCCATTGACCACGGAATGTGTTTATTTAATTATGTTTTGCCATCAATATTCATGATGTATGCATAATTTTCCAGTGGTTCTGTTCCTAAAAAATGTTTTCCGTTTCCTCCTAGTGCGCCGCGTCCCACCGCGCTTCTCCATCCCGCCCACAGACAATGAGATAATGCCGGGCGGCAGCGTCAACATCACATGCGTGGCGGTGGGTTCGCCTATGCCATATGTCAAATGGATGCTCGGTGCTGAGGACCTAACCCCGGAGGACGACATGCCCATCGGACGCAATGTCTTGGAGTTGACGGATGTGCGACAGTCGGCCAACTACACTTGTGTGGCCATGTCTACGCTGGGCGTCATCGAGGCGGTGGCACAGATTACAGTCAAAGGTATGCACATCCAATTATTTCCAATATAAGGGGTTTGATCATAAAGTATGTGTTATTATACATATATTCTATTATACGTTCACAAATAGGCACCGCCTTCATATGTGAGAATTTTCTTATTCAGATCAAAGCTTTACTCATTAAGGATTATTTAAAAAAATATAAAAAATCCATCCATCCATTTTCTACCGCTTGTCCGTTCTCGAGGTCAGGTGGAATACATTTAAAACATTGTATAACCCCAAACATTTAAAAAATAAAACAAATATACAGTGTTACCTTAACTTATGAATCCCCACAACTTATTTAACATTACAAGCTGTCTTTCGGCTTTTTGTTATGCTTTATTTGGTGATCATAAATTTGAGTTACGAGCATTCCTGCCACTTGTAGTCACAACCAGATCTACACAATCCTGCCCTCTAACCACTATAAGTGAGAAAGTGAGCGCAAAGGACGACACACACCGAATCAGAAAACAAAACCATTTAGAATATGTCCTACAATGTGGCAGACTCGGCGTGGCTGCCCGACCGCAGCGTCATCAGTCTTCAACACTGACGCAGAATTCAGCTTACGAACCAAAACATCGCTGAACATATCCATGAAAATATGGATAAGACGACATGTTTCAGGACCTTATTTTCTCCTGACTCTACAAACTGGATGAACACGCATTAGCTTTGCTCACTGGGTTTTATGCAGACATACAGTACATGCCTGTTGCTGTCAACTCTGACCTCTACAGTCCACTCAATGATGTCCATATGCAACATAAACAACATTTTCTTAGTTCTTATTGATACACGACAGACAAGAAGCCTGAAGGACAGTTCGCTTTATTCCGCTCCTAAGGGAACAATATTTTTGCAATATCAGCAAAAATGGTTCGTTTTTTGTAATGTAAATTTATTAAAACTGATGTCCTTGGACCATTTCTGCATTAATCTGCCCACATAAAATAGACAAAACATTTTTTTTGTTATTTGGTTATTATTTGGTTGTTCATATATATATATATATATATATATATATATATATATATATATATATATATATATATATATGTGTGTGTATATGTGTGTGTGTGTGTGTGTATATATATGTGTGTGTATGTATATATATATATGTGTGTGTATATACAGTGGGCCAAAAAAGTATTTAGTCAGCCACCGATTGTGCAAGTTCTGGGAAACCAAAAAGTTCTATTTTGGTTTTATCTGACCACATGAAATTCTCCCAATCCTCTGCTGTATCATTTATGTATCCATTTTGGTATAAACTCAACTTGTCGTGTTTGGAGGAAGAAGAATACTGAGTTGCATCCCAAGAACACCAGACCTACTGTGAAGCTTGGGGGTGGAAATATCATGCTTTGGGGCTGTTTTTCTGCTAAGGGGACAGGACGATTGATCCGTGTTAAGGAAAGAATGAATGGGGCCATGTATCGTGAGATTTTGAGCCAAAACCTCCTTCCATCAGTGAGAGCTTTGAATGGTTGACCAAATACTTATTTTCCCACCATAATTTACAAATACATTCTTAAAAATTCCTACAATGTGAATTCTTGGATTTTTTTTCACATTCTGTCTCTCACAGTTGAAGTGTACCTATGATGAAAATTACAGACCTCTGTCATAATTTTAAGTGGGAGAACTTGCACAATCGGTGGCTGACTAAATACTTTTTTGCCCCACTGTGTATATATATATATATATATATATATATATATATATATATATATATATATGTGTGTGTATATATATATATGTGTGTATATATATATATATATGTATATATATATATATATATATATATATATATATATATATATATATATATATATATATATACATTAAAAACTATGTGAGAATACAAATTTATAATGGGATCTCTCTTCGATATCACATGTTTATTCCCATCTTAAAAATATTATAATTAGAAAATATGTATTGGAAATGTTTTAAAATGAATAAATTAATTATATATTTTATAATTTATAAATTATATTATCATGCAACATGTGACACATGCTCAGTTCTGTTCCATCTACTTTTAGTCCTTAGCTTATTATTATTGTATTTATTATTCATTATTCATTTTTGTTACTATTCTCTGATTGTATTATTTTTTTATGAAATAAATACGTGTATCCATCCATTTTCTACCGCTTATTCCCTTTTGGGGTCGCGGGGGGTGCTGGCGCCTATCTCAGCTACAATCGGGCGGAAGGCGGGGTACACCCTGGACAAGTCGCCACCTCATCGCAGGGCCAACACAGATAGACAGACAACATTCACACTCACATTCACACACTAGGGCCAATTTAGTGTTGCCAATCAACCTATCCCCAGGTGCATGTCTTTGGAAGTGGGAGGAAGCCGGAGTACCCGGAGGGAACCCACGCATTCACGGGGAGAACATGCAAACTCCACACAGAAAGATCCCGAGCCTGGATTTGAACCCAGGAATGCAGGAACTTCTTATTGTGAAGCAGACGCACTAACCCCTCTGCCACCGTGAAGCCTAAATACGAGTATGAAAACGGAGTTATTGGTGATGTCTGTGTACCTAATATTATGTCCTATAAAGCGTGCTTTCACAGAGTCCTTTTTCCAATTATACATTAACCAGGACGGGTCACCTACAGAGGTGTTCTTAACGCTTTTAGACATGCCCCAACACAAGCCTCTTCGTCGTGTTAAGACACCGGAAAATACCGTTATGGGCTTATCTCTGCATCCTCTGCAGGCACGCCACTTATCTGAACTCAATCATATCTACGCTGCCTCGCAAGGGAATCGGCCTCACTTTTTCTTTTTTTTTTTCTTAGACATAACAAAGATATTAGTCACAATATAACAACCTGACATCACTGGCCCCCTGGACCGTACTTCACGCGGTATATAAAGACAATCTATTGCTTTTTGCGCCTTTAGGAATTAAAGCCATAAATCCGGCTAAATTATTAAAGTCATAAACACAACCTGAGATTAGCAAATAACATGACTTTGAACATTAAATAAACATGTAGAGCACATTACCCTCTCATAGCTGCCGTTTGTATTGAAATATATCCTTGCAATAGTAATTATCTAAAACTTGAATATACTTTAGAGTAGTCTGTGTTTAACTCATATAGCTGTATAGATTTACAATCGACTGAAAATGAGTCAAACTGCAGCCATTAGTGTCTCGATTTCTGGCAACACAAGTGAGAAGCAAGATAACTGTCTTGCCTCCAATCAGGCGCAATGGTGATAGAGTCACAGTCTGGGGCTGCATGAATGCTGTTGGTATTTGGGGAGCTACGGTTCATTGGGGGGAATTCCCTAACATGTACTGTGACATTTTGAAGCAGAACATAATGGAGACCTAACACACCTCTAAGATGACAAAGACGAGCTGGAGTTCATGGATTCACTTGTGTTGCCAGCTATTCAGATGTAAATAATGACTGCGTGTTGCAATAATTTCAGAGGGCATTGGACATTGACGACCGTAATACTATAACTCTTCAGCTGCTGAACTGCCAAACATAAAATGGTGGGCGGGACACAAGTGCTTTTAGTGTCAGCCTCGCCAGTTCCAGGTCCGAAACGTCTGTAAAAGTGTCTCAATTTGTCGGATTATATTCTCAGTCATCTATTTTTCAAGTGAGATGCATGATTTATGACCTACAATAAACTTACTGGGAGCAAGGAACCACTCGATTATGTACACATAGGCACACAGGAAGTGATCACAGCCCCGTTAGCGTTTATAATATCAATATCACTAATACTTGGTTAATATTAAAGTCACAAAATGTAAATTGAATATTGTTGAGGCTTTTTTAATAGTGATCTGAGATTATTGGCGAAATAATGGAGCTCCCATTGGCTTCACCCTAGGCAGACTTTTATTTACGTTTATTTAATATGTGGAATGGTTGATCACACTCCTCAGCCTTCCCAGTAAGGTCTATTCGGGTGTACTGGAGAGGAGTCTACGCCGGATAGTCAAACCTCGGATTTCGAAGGAACAGTGTGGTTTTCGTCCTGGTCGTGGAACTGTGGACCAGATCTATACTCTCGGCAGGGTCCTTGAGGGTGCATGGGAGTTTGCCCAACCAGTCTACATGTGCTTTGTGGACTGGGAGAAGGCATTCGACCGTGTCCCTCAGGACGTCCTGTGGGGAGTGCTCAAAGGGTATGGGGTATCGGACTGGCTGATTGTGGCGGTTCACTCCCTGTACGATCAGTGTCAGAGCTTGGTCCGCATTGCCACGATTCCGGTGAGGGTTGGACTCCGCCAAGGCTGTCCTTTGTCACCGATTCTGTTTATAACTTTTATGGACAGAATTTCTAGGCGCAGTCAAGGCGTTGAGGGGTTCCGGTTTGGTGGCCACAGGATTAGTTCTCTGCTTTTTGCAGATGATGTGGTCCTGATGGCTTCCTCTGGCCAGGATCTTCAGCTCTCACTGGATCGGTTCGCAGCTGAGTGTGAAGCGACCGGGAGGAGAACCAGCACCTCCAAGTCCGAGTTTATGGTTCTCGCCCGGAAAAGGGTGGAGTGCCATCTCCGGGTTGGGTAGGAGACCCTCCCCCAAGTGGAGGAGTTCAAGTACCTCAGAGTCTTGTTCACGAGTGAAGGAAGAGTGGATCGCGGTGCGGCGTCTTAAGTAATGCGAACGCTGTATCAATCCGTTTTGGTGAAGAAGGAGCTAAGGCCGGAAGGCAAAGCTCTCACTTTACCGGTTGTTTACGTTCCCATCCTCACCTATAGTCATGAGCTTTGGGCTATGACCAAAAGGACAAGATCACGGGTACAAGCGGCCGAAATGAGTTTCCTCCGCCGGGTGGCGGGACTCTCCCTTAGAGATAGGGTGAGAAGCTCTGCCATCCGGGAGGAACTCAAAGTAAAGCTGCTGCTCCTCCACATCGAGAGGAGCCGGATGAGGTGGTTCGGGCATCTGGTCAGGATGCCACCCGAACGCCTCCCTAGGGAGGTGTTTAGGGCACATCCAACCGGTAGGAAGCCACGGGGAAGACCCAGGAAACGTTGGGAAGACCATGTCTCCCGGGTGGCCTGGGAAGACCTCGGGATCCCCCGGGAGGAGCTGGACGAAGTGGCTGGGGAGAGGGATGTCTGGGCTTCCCTGCTTAGGCTGCTGCCCCCGCGACCCGACCCTGGATAAGCGGAAGAAGATGGATGGATGGATGGAATAATATGTGGAATGCATTAAAAAAATCAATTTGTTGTAATTTATTTCATAATGATAGGCAAAATTAAAAAAAAATGCAGTTCGCCTTTTAGGGAACTGACAAGAACACTGTAAAATTGTGGTAAGACTAGGTTAAAACATCTTAGTAGTGGTACAGGTGGGACTGAGCAGCTATTTTTATGTCATTGACCATCTGTCAAATGATGACACAACTTTTATGTCATCTCTAGTAACCTCATCATCTTTGCACTATTTTTCCAGCGTTACCCAAGACTCCAGGCACCCCTGTGGTCACCGAGCGTACTGCCACTAGCATCACACTTACATGGGATTCCGGTAACCCCGAACCGGTGTCTTACTACATCATCCAACACAAGTCCAAGTACTCAGAGGACTCCTACAAAGAAATCGACGGGGTGGCGACCACCCGCTACAGCGTAGGCGGTCTAAGCCCCTACTCGGACTATGAGTTCCGCGTGGTGGCGGTTAACAACATCGGGAGAGGGCCGCCAAGTGAGGGCATTGAGGCTAAAACAGCGGAGCAGGCGCCCAGCACGGCCCCGCGGCGAGTCCGGGGCCAAATGCTGAGCGCCACAACGGCCGTCATCAACTGGGAGGAACCGGAAGAAGCCAATGGGCAGATTATGGGCTACAGGATCTACTACACTTTGGATTCCGTGCAGCACGTCAACCTCTGGGAAAAACAGATTGTACGAGGGGCTAACTTTGTCACAATTCAGGGCCTTATTCCAAATAAAACCTACTACATCAAGGTTTTAGCCTACACCTCAGTCGGAGACGGACCACTTTCCCCAGATCTTCAGATCATTGCAAAGACAGGAGGTGAGCCCGGTTTAATTACTCATATAGTCGCAGTGTCACAAACATTTTAGTCACAGTTGCAAACATCTCCGGGCTGTCAACAAAAGCTAATCTCCTGTCTACTTGTCTCCAAGAATAAGAAATGCTAATTGTCTTGTTTACTTGCAATAAGCGCACATCTTGTCATTCCGATTCCAGTTCCTGCCCAACCAACAGATTTCAAGGGTGAAGCTAAGTCAGAAACCAGTATTCTGCTTTCGTGGGTGGCACCGGTCCAAACGGGACAGGAAAACCAAATAACAGGATACGATCTTATGTACAAGAAGAGGGACGATAAAGATGAGGTAAAACTGTTTTAAATGTAGATTTGGTGTGTGTCTTTGCTTCTTACTGTATTGGTGGATTATCAGTAACACCATCCTGGTCACACTGCTTAGTGATGGCAATATGGTTGTCTTGGCCAGTCTGGCATGAACAGCACACCCAAGCTGATCCCACAGTTTAGTTTGAGGTCAAGACTAAATTCTGTCCTCACCCAAATTGTGGAGGTAGATAAACAGTCATAACAGACTGATCACACAGTTGTGGTGCAGAACACTTACACGTCTCCGGAAAGTTAGGTTATAGTCAAGGATATATTTTATCTACTGCCAAATTATGGCTGCAGTCTCTGATAATTAACAGATACGCCACCCTGATCTCACAGTGCAGTCGGTTGGGAATCTGGTTGACTTTGCGACTCTACAATGAACAGCTGAGCCATTTATTCTATAATCACAAAGTTTCACAACAGCCTGGTCACACAATGTTGTAGGATAGCAAAAAGCAGTAGTTATGGCTGATCCCACAAGTGTCTCAAAGTTAAGTAGGGATTTGTGGGTTCTTCCGAGGATGTTGTAGTCGTAATGATTTGTGCAGTCCTTTGAGACATTTGTGATTTGGGGCTATATAAATAAACATTGATTGATTGATTGATTGATCATGATTTAATTTTTTATTACCAATCAAATTCCATACATTGTTCCTAATAAACAGTCTAAGCTCATTGTTGTGGAATTGAAATGTAAATGGCTATAGTTTTGTTGTAGACTTAAGCGACACGGGATCAACACCAGCAGCAGAAGCTAATCTTAATACTGCTGCGCATTTCCCCAGTGATGGATATGCGGGTGATTGAAGTGCTGCCCCACAACATGGTCACATCAAAAAAACGATAATCTACCAAAACTCACATTCTCCAGTTTCTTTGCACATTCATAGACACAAACTGACAACTTTTTCTTTTTTCAGAAGCGGATCAGCTTCGAGCCGACATCCACATACCTCATGAAAGACTTGAAGCCATTTACGACTTACACCTTCCGTCTGGCAGCACGTAGCAAACACGGTGTGGGCGCTTACACCAGTGAAATTTCCGCGGAAACGCCACAAACACGTAGGTCCTCTTCCATATTATCCCATTTTTGGGAAATTTTCCGTTGCACTACGAGAATCAAGAAGCTATCAAGGGGAGGATTCATTTGAAAACACAAACTGTCAACTGGTGCTGTCCAAACTTTCAAAGGACATGTCCTTGTCTCTTGACTTTGCATGTCTGACTGAGCTTTTTATGACGCCACAATAGCAAGACAGAAATTCACGTTAAAATTGATGGGAACACTAGAATCACAGTAATACTGACAAAGACAGCCCAAGTACCAACCAAATACCTTTACTGTATATGTAACAACATAATCCAAACCAGCCTGGACACACACTGCTGTGGGATAGCAACTTAGTAGGCTTTAGCACCCCAGAAAAAATAGCACGGACAAGCTAATCCCACAAGTGTTCGTAAGTTGTTTGAGGTCTTTTTGAACCCCAAATTCTGAAGGTAGGCTCGGATTTAGGCATTACCGGATACGCTAAAAATGACATCAAAGAAAGCTCAGTTTATTTTGTACCACTCAAAGACCTCACATTTATGCAATAATCATTCAAAAAAATTCAAAAATAATTGGCTCGAAATTTCTTACATAAATGTGAAATCTCTGAAAGACCAGGTAGTAAGGTAGGTACAGTTTACCAGACCTTCTGCATGCTAATGTTTGATAATGGAAATCTACTAAAAATCAGTCATGTCTTCTTGTTGGGAAGTTCTCTCGTCGTACAATCAAAGGCTTTTACCACAAACCAACAGGCTTCGGAAAGGTTGGTGACAAATGCAATGTTGTTTTCCTCTTCTTTTTTTTAACAAACCATTTAACGCATCAACCTTTATGTTTTTGGATTGATGGTAACTGCTTGCCAAATTGACACTTTGAATATTTCGGCTTTTTCTACTTTCATCTTTCGGAAGGTAATTGAAGATAAAAAGTTTAAGACGTTTGACGTACAGTATGTTTGTCGTGTTGTCGTATTTTGCAATGTAAGGCAAAGCCGTCCTCTTTCCAACCAACACTCCTACATCCATCATCACCATTGTGTCGGTCTTTTTGTGTTTTTATGATTTTGAACCACCTTTCATTTGTTGTCATTTTTTTGTTTTGTTTCCTTTTTCTCCATTTCTACAATCATTATCAAAACTTTACAAAAAAAAAAAACTAAATGGCCTCACCAAACAACAACTGGTTCACAATTGGACCAACCAGAACCCTCCGGACCGCCAACAGATGTCAAGTGCTATAGCCCTACATCCACTAGTATCCTGGTAAGCTGGCAAGCGCCGACAATGGAATCGCAGAACGGCATCATCACTCGATACAGCATCCAGTACACAGCCAACGAAGGTGGAGAGGATAATGCCGGTGCCGGAAGTGTCGCTGACAACATCCCGCCGGAAAGCACCCGGTTCCTTTTGGAAAACCTGGAAAAATGGACAGAGTACCGTGTGACAGTTACTGCACATACTGACGCAGGAGCAGGACCGGGAAGTGTGCTGCAAGTCATCCGCACAGAGGAGGATGGTATGTGTCCACCACCCCGTGCCCTTAACCCCCCAAAAAACTGACTAATTTCTATCCTTTGGCCTGCTTCTAACACACTTTGGACTGTTTTTACGACTTATTCGACTCTTTTTTTGCGCAACACATGGTATGGCCTCCAACTTCCAATCCCATCTGTCATTTCGGTACTGGTAATGGCAATTACCAAATTACCAAATTTTGACACATTTTTCCTGGACAGAGGGAACACCAACAAAAGGTGGAAGTTATTTTTCCCTAAAGGCCATTTTTTGCAACTGTGTGATGTGGTAAAATCATTTTTGTCATTTTTTTTGCTCGCTTCATAGCCAAAATTCTTGCAGTGCTTCAAGCTTTGCTCCACTTGAAGCCACTCTTTTTGGCTCCACTTTTTTCTTTTGTTTTTTCCACTCTCGTTTCCAGATTAGGTCACTTGCCAGACCTATTTTTTACCCCCCTTTACATTGTTGAAATGTCGCTACATTTTTGTAGTTTTTTTGTTGTTGTTTTTTGGAGCATTTTTTGCGGCTTTGGACAAAACAAAACAAAAAGCTTTTGTCCTTTTGACATTTTGTCCCTTCTATCCCATGATGTCCCCCCTCCAGTTCCTAGCGGGCCACCTCGCAAAGTCGAGGTGGAAGCTGTCAACTCGTCATCAATTAAAGTCATCTGGCGCTCGCCCATGCCCACCAAGCAGCACGGTCAGATCCGAGGGTACCAGGTGCACTATGTCAGGATGGTTAATGGCGAGCCCACAGGACAGCCCGTCATCAAGGACATTCTGATTGATGATGCCCAGGTAACCACACTCACCCATTCTTTATAAGATACTTTTCCATTCTGTCCAGCGGTGATTAATATTTGTTATTGTTGTCTTTTTTTCCTATTCAGTGGGAATATGATGAGACAACTGAGCATGTGAGTAATTTGACCAGATCTTGTGGCCCCTTGTCCCCCGTCACCTCCCACAGACCCTGTCATCCCCTGCATGAGTGACATGTGACTTTTTATGCTCTGTAAATTCTATTAATGTCCCACCAAAGCGTGCATGCTCCCTGAGTTTTGTTATTTATTGCTATCATTTTCAAACTGCATTTGTATTAAGGTTCTTTTCATATCTTAACAGGAAATGGTCGTCTCAGAGCTGCAGGCCGAGACCACATATTCGGTGACTGTGGCGGCGTACACAACAAAAGGCGATGGCGCACGCAGCAAGCCCAAACTGGTCACGACCACTGGTGCAGGTAACCTTAGTGCCCGCAAATCTTCAGAATGACATGGATGCGAACATTGTATGGATGAAAGTAGAGTGGGAGTCCAATGGGAGAAGAACAGAGAGAAAATCATGATAAAGTTTAGGGCAGAAGTGTAAGTATGGTACCCAGGCATCTCTCTCTCCCACCACCACTTCCCGAGAAGTATAGTAAAGTTCCTAAGCCATAGTTCGCTCCAGTGGGCCGTAGGTCTACCCTGGGTGGTGCTGTTAGAATATGATATTCAGGCACTTGATGCAGGGGGCTGAGTTTACATCTTTTGATAAGAAGTACAGTACAACCAAGCCCTCAAGCGTTCAGCTTTAGGATTTTTAGCTAGACATTTAGGGTCGTGCAGGTAAAAAAATTCAATGTCAAGCAGTTACTCCAGAATTAGGCATTTGTAACTCAACTCCATTTTTGCCTCATTTCAGTTTCAATAAATTAATACGAGTGAACATCTCTACGTTAAATGGCGATCCGATATATAACCATACATGGGTTAAGAAGATAGAATTCATTAACAATAATTTTTAAACCATTACGATTCGAGGCAAATGGAAGCTCTGCATGGTGAAAATAAAATTAAATGTATCTTGTCAGAACAATGTCATGTGTTTAATTTTAAATAGACACATACAAAAAGGGTGATTCCTGTATTAATTATTATCAAATATAACTATCAACTTCAAGACATTGAAATCCATAAACTTACAGAAAAGACAAAATGTATGAGTTAAAAAATTTAGATTATGATTAGAACTGTAAATCAATTGTATTCTGTTGATGCTTTGTTTGGTTATATTTTTATTTGTTTTACATCGCAAAATGTTAGAGTATCAAACTTGATCATAAGACTAAAGGGTTGAGATATTCACAAACAAACCAAATCTATTGACTGGCTTATTGACATGAAAGATTGGTTTATTTTCATTTGAAGCATGACAGTGAAGAAATATTAGTTGAAATTTACATCTCAACTGCACAGAGTGGGTGTGTATGTCCTCTCTGCTCTGACGAGAATGGAATGGACTTCATTCTCATAGCACTTAAAAGTACAACAAAATGTGTTTTCAGTACAAGCTGTCTAAAAACAGACATTCAGTAGACAGGGCAGCACCTGTGAGGAAAGGCTCTCAGCAGCACCGCCTGTACTTTGAGGACATAAGACTGACATGCGTTTTCATGTCTCCAAAAAGCCCAAAAATTTGCTAGAATTGTCACTAGTCGCTTTTGAGAAAGAACGTCACAAAGACGAGCTGGAAAGATTCAAAATTTAGCGAGAAAATCGCTAAGTTGACAACACTGTGCCTAGGTGTGTGTGAAAAACAAAGATGCAAACACCCGCCTTAGGTTGCTTCTGATTGGTTTACGTTGTGTGGTGCCTTCCGTGGTTGGCTAGATTTAGGCACAACATTTTTTATAATGATCTGTAAATGGTTCTTCCGTTAAGTCAATCAGAATTACTGTGCCATTTTGCTCTGCCTTCGTTGGCCGCAAAAGAGAACAATACTCTCCTATTACGTCATCACAGAAGTCTCGCAAGATGAGAGTGGCCATATTTTGCAACGGATCTACAATCAACCGATTCATGACTTTCCAACCGGACATCCACCGATCCATATTATATATAGATCGGTCCAGAGGCTTGCCGAACTATGTATTCTTATATCTAAAGTTAAAATCGGTTATCGGATTGTACCAATTATTTATTACATCCATATAAATTTAAAAAAACAATTTATTTTTTTAATGACTATTATAAAGAGGGACAGATTTCACCTTAGTTTATTGGTCTGATTACTACCGTTCACGTCTGCACTCACTACCACGTTTTAGAACACATCTCAAATCTTTGGGTCCCGTTCCAGTTGAACTTTGCCTTGAGTCACCACTCTTAACAAATGGGGACAAACCCAATGATCCAGTTGAATAGAGAACAACACAACAATGTAAGTAGGAATTAAACTTTACCAGACTGTATCCTGTCTCAGACAGCCTCTTCTAAATTCACCAAGGGGTGGGACAATAAGTGTCCCAGGCCAGAGCCCCTCTAGTGTGTACTTTTGTTTATTTAGTTTGACTTGCAATGAACTTCTACCAAGGACGCATTCAAGAAGGATACCACTGTAAACTCAACTGAATTCATCAACCGAGGAGGCAAAACTAAGAGTTGGATGTCATTTAATCTCAATGGGATAAATCCCAGATGAATCAGTCTTGCCAAATCTAGATCTTGAGGCAAGATTTTGTCGTATTTCTTTGCCCATAACACAGTCTCGTCCAGGGTATCCGTTCATTCAAAGGACGTAAAGGGTTGTCCAGTGCGGTATAGTCTATGTAGAAGTAAGGGCAGGGTGCCAAGGTAACCAGTCTCCCCAAATCAAGGCCTTACTGCATTTTTTATAAAGAATTCCAATATTAACTGCTGTCTAGTTAAGGATTTCTGGGTTCGAGAAAGTAAGGTTTTGAACACAATTAAATTCCGAGAATTGTCTCTGGGAATTGGAATCCATTCATCCATTCATTTTTTACCGCTTCCATATATTACAATTGTCAGTGAGGTGTTACAAACTAGGAATTGTTTTCAGTGCAATGGCGCTGCATGAAACATAAGATAATCAAAATAAAAATTGAATTATCAATAAAAAAAAGATGAATAAGATAATACTTGTAACACTTTTGCCCATGACACCTCAAATAACAGTGTATTTGTTAATGTTGGTTCTCTGTTTACTACTCCTATTATAGTTCCTGACAAACCTCGACTAATGGTCAGTACCACCAACATGGGCACGGCTCTCCTCCAGTGGCATCCCCCAGCTGTCACCCACGGACCCCTGCAAGGTTACCGTCTCCGTTTTGGGCGTAAAGATTTAGAACCCCTGACTGTCATCGAGTTCCCCGAGCGGGATAACCACTACACCACCAGAGAGATCCACAAGGGTGCCTCATACACTTTTCGTCTTTCTGCGCGCAACAAGGTGGGCTTTGGTGAAGAAACGGTAAAGGAGGTGTCGACAAACGAGGATGTGCCGAGTGGTTACCCCCAATGGATCGCCGCGGACGGCGCCACCACTTCCACCATCCAGGTCAGCTGGCAACCTCTTCTCCTGGCGGAGCGCAATGGCCAGATAGTGAAGTACGCTCTGCAGTATAAAGACATCAACAGCCCACGAAGTCCCTCAGAACTCTTCATCACTGCTCCAGAATCAACTGTGGTCTTGGATGGCCTCAAGGCAGATACCACTTATGATATTAAAATGTGTGCCTTCACCAGCAAAGGTTCTGGTCCCTATAGCCCAAGTGTCCAAATTAGGACACAGCCTTTGGATCAAGGTATGACAAGTCCCCTCATCTTACTTAATATGTCCTCGATGCTGCTAAAAGCTGGTTTAAAGGGCAACATGTAGTCTTTTTTTTATCTTTACTCTAACTCACATGGAAAAAGTACACACTTTTGTTTTTGTCTTGAGTTAAAAGTCAGCCTTTACATTTAAATGTGGGTGTTAAGGTAAGAGGACAAGTCTTAAAAGTCTGGTTTTGGAAGTGTTCTCACGTAAGTACTCGTATGGTTGTACAAAAGAGCATGTCTAAATCAAACACCACCCCCTTTCTTTTAGCAGTGTTTGCAAAAAATTTCCATGTGAGAGCTGCCATGAAGACATCCGTGCTGCTGACTTGGGAAATCCCGGACACCTACAACGCGGGTCAGCCATTCACGGTGAGTGCTAATTGTAGGCCATCTTTCATGCAAATATAAACACAACCCCCACGGTTAAAGGCACTCCTGCTGGAGGTGCTGTAACTAAATGTATTCCGTTCCAGGTTTTCAATTTCTTTCTAAGGGACCGTTGGAAATTTTAGAGGTTCCACTGAAGCAAAAACCACATAAAACAAGTAAATGATGCACGTTACTTCCCTGCAGATCCTGTACGATAACGGCCAAAGTGTGGAAGTAGACGGCAAGCTGGCACAAAAGCTGATCACGGGGCTACAACCGGAAACACAGTACTCTTTTCTATTGACCAACCGCGGGAACAGCGCTGGTGGCCTGCAGCACCGTGTGTCTACCATGACAGCGCCGGACATCCTCCGCACTAAACCCTACCTGATAGGCAAAACCAACTTAGACGGCATGGTGACCGTGGAGTTGCCCTCTGTGCAGACGTCAGAGAAAGTGCGGTAAGTGGGAATTTTGATGACACTTCAATGCATCATTGCTAACTGTTTTCACTTTCTTAGGAAGCTAGTTTTGAGAAAACCCAGTAGTGAAGTGAACTTTAGTGACTCAAAGCGCTTTATATACAGTAATGAAACCTATTATCTAAGTTACATTTAAACCAGTGTGGGTGGCCCTGGGAGCAGGTGGGTAAAATGTCTCGCCCAAGGTCACAACGTCAGTGACTAGGATGGTGGAAGTGGGGATCGAACCTGGAACCCTCAAGTTGTTGGCACGGCCGCTCTACCAACCGAGACACGCCGCCCCAAGTGGTGACTCTGGTTAACACAGATGTCTCTGTGCTAACCAGAGTCACTACTTGGATTATAATTCAGGACCTTTTATCCCAATATTTTACCAACTATTTCACCACCATACTAAAAACATCTTTTGTACAAAAAAAATTGTTGAATTGTGGTGAGATCAATATTGATGACAATTTATCATGACAAATAACAATACATCACAGTGAGGGATTATATTTTGTCACTAACTACTAGATCATTTGCTATATTTTTTGTCAGGTATACCTAGTTTTATACATAAAAAGCCGTCATACCTGTAGCAAAAAATCCAGCATTTATACCCCTATGCTTTTTACACAAACACTAACAACCCTCTCATTGGCCTAGTGGTTAAAGTGTCCACCCTGAGATCGGTAGGTTGGGAGTTCAAACCCCGGCCGGGTCAAACCAAAGACTATAAAGAAATGGGACCCATTGCCTCCCTGCTTGGCACTCAGCATCAAGGGTTGGAATTTGGGGTTAAATCACCTGCCCACTGCTCCCCTCACTTCCCAGGGGGTGATCAAGGGAATGGGTCAAATGCAGAGGACACATTTCCCCACATCCAGTGTGTGACAATCATTGGTACTTTAACGTTAACTTTACCTCAACAAAATATTAGCAAAACCGTGGCCATATAAACGACTTTGCCTCGAGAATGTAAACATCACGATTTCTCCAAAAGTAGAGCTTTTTCTCGGCAGGGATTCCGCAAAAAAAAGCCACAACAGCAGATCCAACATGTATCCAACTGGGCCATTTATACAAACAAACAACACAATGTATTAGCAACACTGGCAATCATAAGAGAGTTGTTTGGGGTTTTAAATGTCACAATTGCTCATGTAGTATATGCAAGGGATCTGATACTACATTCAATGAAAACAAAACATGTGCCTTCTATGGAAACTCAAACTGTTTAATTGCAACATTACACAGTTGAATCACTTGTTTATTTTTCAACAAGTTTTTAGTTATTTGTATATATTTTTTTCCAAATAGTTTAAGAAAGACCACTAAAAATGAGCAATATTTTCCACTGTTATACAATTTAATAAATCAGAAACTGATGACATAGTGCTGTATTTTACTCCTTTATTTTCTTTTTTCAACCAAAAATGGTTTGCTCTGATTAGAGGGTACTTTAATTAAAAAAATGTTTACAAGGGGTACATTACTGAAAAAAGGTTGAGAACCACTGCTCTAAATGCCGTAGATGTTATTGTCACATATGCATGCACATTATATGGCAGTATTGTCCTGTTTAAGAGTGTCACAACATTGCTGTTTACGGCAGACAAACTGCTTTACAGTAGACGAAAACGTGACAGCTGTTGTTGTGTGTTGTTACCGCGCTGGGAGTAATGTTAATGAAACTGCCTAACAATAAACCCACATAAGAAACCAATAACTCGCCCTCGATCATTCTACAGTTATAACGTCATTAGTCTGGCACTCTGTTTATATTGTGGGAAAGCGGACGTGAAAACAGGCTGTCGACACGTCACTCAGGTCCGCATGGAGCTGGAGGGGGTGTGGCCTCCAGCTCCGCCTGAATTTCGGGAGATTTTCGGGAGAAAGTTTGTCCCGGGAGGTTTTCGGGAGAGGCGCTGAATTTCGGGAGTCTCCCGGAAAATCCAGGAGGGTTGCCAAGTATGGCTATACAAGTACAACCATATACCATTTTTTACCATTTTAATGTCATTTTCATTTGTTTTTTGCAGAATATAATCTGTGTTTTCGCTTATTTTTTGACCGATTTGTCCTCTTTTGTGTATTTTCCCAGGGCATATTACATTGTGGTGGTGCCGCTGAAAAAGCAGCAGCGAACTGGCAAGTTCTTCAAACCCTGGGACAATCCGGACGAGATGAATTTAGAAGAGGTATGAAACACGCAGAGGGGTTCATGAGTGCAGTAGGTGCCGCTGATTGACGCAAATGCGTTAAAGTAGTGTTCGTATGCAAATCAAGTAGCAGATTGAGTGTGCCGGAAAGTCATAGCCGTCATCTCCCACCCCCTCCTCTTATTCTTCCTGTGGTGATTACCTGAAGAGTGTCCATCACTGTGTTCGTATCATGGAAAATTCTACACACATAAAGATGAACATTCGTCAAAACATGCACCCCTATTATGTTGCATTTGCTTTTAGTTTTCTAAATAGCACAGGACATGGTGGCACTGTAATGAACCCCAAAGTTTGACCCCAGTCGGATTGATTTAAACTTTTTCACATAGCCAAACAAAACACTCTCGGAATGTTTTGCCAAATCCCCCCAAAATTTGGTACACACATTTAGGGAAATGGTGAGCACATTTCTGTCAAATCCGAGCAAGATTGGTGGAGAACATGGTTTGCATTAAGAAAAAAATTTTGCAGGGCCACCTCCTGGGCTTAACAACAATTTTTTAATAATAATAAAACAGTGAGGATATTTGTATTACAAGTATTCTAGCCTGTCTTCCAATGCATTTTGATCTACACCCAAATATTATTTACAATTATGCCCCATGGGTTATGTGTTTCTAACTTCTCTACCACTGCACACAAAAAGGGGTAAAAGCTGTCAAAATTAGCACCTCGACTATGTTGCCTGCGATATTTTTTTTCTAACAAATGACTTGATGGTGCTCTTATAGTTACTTGTAATTTTTCACTCAGCAATCAATAACTTTAGAATGGTTGCAAATTGTCTACCAAATGTAGTAAATACCTTGAAATAACTAATGAGCACATGTCTGTAAAATCTGAGCAAGATTAGTTGTCTGCCATCAATTTTTATTTGTATTTTCAGGGCCCACATTTTAGAATTTAGTTTTTACACTATAGGAATATATCATCAACCCAAGAAGGCCGCTTCCTCCATCTGGCATTGGCTTTTACAGCTTGTGCCTTCAGGCCCTTCCCGGCCCGTGTCAGGAGCCTTGACCGATCTCACACACAAACCCCCCACCTCCGAAAAAAAAAGTTGTGGGGCTGTCAGAATTTATTTGTTTGTCAATACTGGCACTCACCTTTTCACAACTTTTCCCAAGGGCAACTAGATTTGGCCCTGTTTGACAGCGGGGATGATTGAAGACATTATCGGGCAACACCAACAGCCCTGCAGCCAAAACAGAGCACACGCGCACACACACACACGCAAACACACACACATAGGCATGTGCGGGCCGATGTGAGTGACGGGGCGAAGCATTGTGCACACACGCATGCATGATGGCGTGCACATGAGAGCGCAGATGCGAAGTCAGATGCTCAACAGCTAGACGGGCATGATTTGCATAATGATGATCCGCAACGCCGCAGACTTTATAGAAGACAGAGGGTGATGCATTGTTGTACTATTATGTTAGATGTTAGTGTTATTACTATAATGCCTCCTTAAATTACATAAACCACAATTACAACTATCTATGTCTAATTGACTGTCTCCATCCATTTTCTACCGCGTGTCCCTCTTGGGCGTGTGCCTTACAATTAGAAAATACTGGGTTCGATTCCCAGGCTTGGGGACTTTCTGTGTGGAGTTTGCATGTTCTCCCCGTGACTGCGTGAGTTTCCTCCGGGTACTCCGGCTTCCTCCCGCCTCCAAAAACATGCACCTGGGGATAGGTTGATTGGCAACACTAATTTGGTCCTTGTGTATGAATGTTGGCTGTTTATCTCTGTTGGCCGTGCAATGAAATGGCGACTTGTCCAGGGTGTATCCTGCTTTCCGGCCGAATGCAGCTTGGATACTGTATATATATTTGTATAAAAATGTATGTATGCATGTATGTATATGTATACTGTATATGTATAGCGCCCCCCGCGACCCCAAAAGGGAATAAGCGGTAGAAAATGGATGGATGGATGGATATATATATATATATATATATATATATATATATATATATATATTTAGGGCTGTCAAAAGTAACAAGTTAACTCGTGTCTTATCACAAAAAATGATTGCATTAATCATATACACACTCAGAGTAGTCATGCAATTTATTTTGACCGTACAGGCTTTTTTACCTTAACCACTATACGGTCAGAGATCTGATAAATTCATGCGTGAGTTCAAAAATGAGTCAGGAGACTCTGACTGGTGTGCTCGCTGGCAAATCTCACTCCAAAAATACACCCTGACTGGACTTAAGATAAAACTGTTCCCAGGTTTTGTGCAAATGAAGTAAAACGTTTAAAAACCACCCGGGATGATATTCTGACAATAAAATTGCATATGTGTACAAACATTGCGGTCTTTCCTCTCTTGTGATTAATCATGGTTAATCCAAATTAAAACATATGATTATATGATTAATGTGGTTTAAAATATATATATATGTGTATATATATATATATATATATATATATATATATATATATATATATATATATATATATATGTATATATATATATATATGTATATATATATATATATATATATATATATATTTATATATAAATATATATACATATATATATATATAAATATTTATATATATATACATATATATATATATATATATATATATATTTCTATATAAATATACATACATATATATATAAATATTTATATATATATATATATATATATATATATATATATACATATATATATATATATATAATGGACAAGAGGGTAGCCTCCCTCCGCCTTCGGGTGGGGGGACGGGTCCTGACTGTTGTTTGTGCTTATGGGCCAAACGGCAGCTCAGAGTACCCACCCTTTTTGTATTCACTCGAGGGAGTACTCGAGAGTGTTCCCCCGGGTGATTCCCTCGTTTTACTGGGGGACGTCAACGCTCATGTTGGCAACGACAGTGAAACCTGGAGAGGCGTGATTGGGAAGAATGGCTGCCCGGATCTGAACCCGAGTGGTGCTTTGTTATTGGACTTTTGTGCTCGTCACAGATTGTCCATATCAAATACCATGTTCAAACATAAGGGTGTTCATGTGCTCACTTGGCACCAGGACACTCTAGGCCGCAGTTCCATGATTGACTTTGTAGTTGTGTCATCGGATTTGCGGTCTCATGTTTTGGACACTCGGGTGAAGAGAGGGGCGGAGCTTTCTACCGATCTCCACCTGGTGGTGAGTTAGTTGCGATGGTGGGGGAAGATGCCGGACAGACCTGGTAGGCCCAAAGGCATTGTCAGGGTCTGCTGGGAACGTCTGGCAGAGTCTCCTGTCAGAGAGAGTTTCAATTCCCACCTCCGGAAGAACTTTGAACATGTCACGAGGGAGCCGCTGGACATTGAGTCCGAGTGGACGATGTTCCGTACCTCTATTGTCGAGGCAGACGATTGGAGCTGTGGCCGCAAGGTGGTTGGTGCCTGTCGTGGCGGTAATCCTAGTACTCGTTGGTGGACACCAGCGGTGAGGGATGCCGTCAAGCTGAAGAAAGAGTCCTATCGGGCTCTTTTGGCTAATAGGACTCCAGAGGCAGCAGACAGGTACCGACAGGCCAAGCGGTGTGCGGCTTCAGCGGTCGCGGAGGCAAAAACTCGGACATAGGAGGAGTTCGGGGAAGCCATGGAAAACGACTTCCGGACAGCTTCGAAGCGATTCTGGACCACCATCCGCCGCCTCAGGAAAGGGAAGCAGTGCAGTGTCAACACCGTGTATGGTGGAGATGGTGTTCTGCTGACCTCGACTGCGGATGTTGTGGATCGGTGGAGGGAATACTTCGAAGACCTCCTCAATCCTACCAGCACATCTTCCTATGAGGAAGCAGTGCCTGGGGACTCTGTGGTGGGGTCTCCTATTTCTGGGGCTGGAGAGGCCCCGCAGGTGGATCAGATCCCCCCGGAGTTCTTTAAGGCTCTGGATGCTGTGGGGCTGTCTTGGTTGACAGGACTCTGCAACATCGCATGGACATCGGGGGCGGTACCTCTGGATTGGCAGACCGGGATGGTGGTTCCTCTCTTTAAGAAGGAGAACCGGAGGGTGTTTTCCAACTATCGTGGGATCACACTCCTCAGCCTTCCCGGTAAGGTCTATTCAGGTGTACTGGAGAGGAGGCTACGCCGGATAGTCGGACCTCGGATTTAGGAGGAACAGTATGGTTTTCGTCCTGGTTGTGGAACTGTGGACCAGCTCTATACTCTCGGCAGGGTCCTTGAGGGTGCATGGGAGTTTGCCCAACCATTCTACATGTGCTTTGTAGACTTGGAGAAGGCATTCGACCGTGTACCCCGGGAAGTCCTGTGGGAGTGCTCAGGGAGTATGGGGTAACGGAATGTCTTATTGTGGCGGTCCGCTCCCTGTACGATCAGTGTCAGAGCTTGGTCCGCATTGCCGGCAGTAAGTCAGACCTGTTTCTAGTGAGGTTTGGACTGCGCCAAGGCTGCCCTTTGTCACCGATTCTGTTCATAACTTTTATGGACAGACTTTCTAGTCGCAGTCAGGGCGTTGAGGGTATCTGGTTTGGTGGCTGCAGGATTAGATCTCTGTTATTTGCAGATGATGTGGTCCAGATAGCTTCATCTGGCCAAGATCTTCAACTCTCACTGGATTGGTTCGCAGCCGAGTGTGAAGCGACTGGGATGAGAATCAGCACCTCCAAGTCCGAGTCCATGATTCTCGCCCGGAAAAGGGTGGAGTGCCATCTCCGGGTTGGGGAGGAGATCTTGCCCCAAGTGGAGGAGTTCAAGTACCTCAGAGTCTTGTTCACGAGTGAGGGAAGAGTGGATCGTGAGATCGACAGGCGGATCGGTGAGGCGTCTTCAGTAATGCGGATGCTGTATCGATCCAGTGTGGTGAAGAAGGAGATGATTCGGAAAGCAAAGCTCTCAATTTACCAGTCGATCTACGTTCCCATCCTCACCTATGGTCATGAGCTTTGGATCATGACCAAATGGACAAGATCAGGGGTACAAGCGGCCAAAATGAGTTTCCTCCGCCCTGTGGCGGGGCTCTCCCTTAGAGATGGGGTGAGAAGCTCTGTCATCCGGGAGGAGCTCAAAGTAAAACCCCTGCTCCTCCACATCGAGAGGAGCCAGATGAGGTAGTTCGGGCAACTGGTCAGGATGCCACCCGAACGCCTACCTAGGGAGGTATTTCGGGCACGTCCGACCGGTAGGAGGCCACGGGGAAGACTCAGGACACGTTAAGAAGACTATCTCTCCTGGCTGGCCTGGGAACGCCTCGGGATCCCCCAGGAAGAGCTGGACGAAGTGGCTGGGGAGAGGGAAAGTGGGCATCACTGCTTAGGCTGCTGCCCCCGCGACCCAACCTCGAATGAGCGGAAGAAGATGGATGGATGGAAAATATATATATATATATAAATATTGTTTTATTGATTATTTTTAAGATTTATTTTGCCTTATAATTAAGGATAGACATTTTTTATATTTGTTGTTCATAGAGGTATTTATTGTAGGTTTTTTGCAATTGCAGAAATTAAATTACATGTCAGGCTATATAAAGAAGTGCACACCATATTTATTGTATTTATATTTGTTTTACACAATACATAAATTGCACAAACCAGCTACAAGGTCATTTTCATCTGTTGTCTCCGAGTGGAGCTACGTAATTGTTTTATTTATTTTGTCACTTTTGAAGTTGATAACTGCAAAATTTTGCAAAACTATAAATAAATTGTATCTCATAATGTTTGCTTTCCTTCTGCTATCAGCACAAAAACGGCAAAAAAAATCTTGACAGCCAGATATGGTTTGTTTTGACTTTCATGTGTTTGCTGCAGCGTGTTCACCATCTTATCATCCCACTCCCACATTTTGTAGCTGCTGCAGGAGATAAACCGCACCAGCCGAGGCCTTCGTCTCCGCAGGCAGGCTGAGCCCAAAGCGTACGTCGCCGCCTACTTCTCAGACCTGCCCAAAGAGTTCACGTTGGGCGACGGCAAGTTCTATGGAGACTTTGAGAACAAGCGGCTGCAAAGTGGACAGGAGTACATCTTCTTTGTACTCGCCGCTCTGGACATGTCCGAGAATGTGAGTTCGAGTTCTTAGTGTTTCTCATATTTGATAAAGAGTCATTTGCAGAATCATCCCAATCAGCTTTATGGTTGTAGCGCTTTATGAAATCTACTTAGCGACAATTGACCAGACAAAATAACTTTATTGAACATGATTGCTTTATTTTTGCTTTCATAAATTTCCAAATAATGCAGGGATATGTATAGCCTATATATTTAATTAAATGTAATTAGAATTTTTTATTTCATTTAACAATAATTACAGTTTTAATTTTTAATTTTTTTATGAACAAGTTGGATAAATAATACCTTGTACAACACCTGGTTATTGACGGTGCTCTGCATTTTGCCAAACTGACAATGTGAATGCAATTATGCACCCAAAAGTTTAGAGTAAGTGCCATCAAGACACAGTAGGGTTGTGTCTTGAGTGCATAATTGTTCACACAGTATGAGGATATTGCACTCAAAACGGGCAAAATGGAATTGTGGAAGGACTATCAAACAAAAAGTGAAGGCATAATCGCCAACTAATTTGAAGCAGGGGGAACACGCGAGTGAGAAGAAGTATCAACATATTTGTATTTACTGTACCAATTAACAAGGGAGGTGGGGTAATGCTGGCATATAAATTGTCTGATCCAAATGTTGGTGGTAAGCTCTACAGCAGTGGTTCTAAAACTTGATCACCAAAGTACCACCTCAGAAAACATTTGGCTTTTATAGTACCACCATAATGACCAACATTAAAATACAATAGTGTAGTAGGTCTAAGTATTCATTAAAAACGAGGCAGATTTTTTATTTAACAAGTATATTTAATATTTTTGGCTACTGTAACATTACACACAGTTTGAACGGTAACACCATATTTGAATATTTTATTAAGTTGTTTTTGTTTTTATTTGGCGATGGAGCTTGCGTACCACTAGTGGTTTGCGTACCACAATTTGAGAATCACTTCTCTATAGAATGGTTGCAATTCACCATTAAAAGGGAGAGGAGAAGAAAAACCTGGCAATTAATTTGACAATTGTTTAGCGCAAAAGTTTCAAATAAGTGTAGTGTGTCCACTTATTGAAGTGTACTCACCGACGTCTCTCATTTGACACACTTCCTGTGTAGAAATGTGCAAGTTGAGACATAACAATCTCCCCCCCAAAAGGTATGCTGCTGTGTTAATTTGAGCCTCCTATTTTTTTAAGACCATTTGAAAAACTTCAAGAATTCAACCTTTGGCCGCCTTGAGGCCAAGACGCCCGTAAGACCGTAGCTGATTACAAGCCTACCGCCATAACGGGGTGTCTCTTTAATTATGTCTGCCTTATCTGCACCGCTGCAGTGTGTGTGTATGTGGGTGAACGAAAGAGCGGCGTGATTAAACATCAAGAAGAGCTGGAGGGTCTTCTTATATGCTCACCTTGAATGCAGGTAAAATGATAATGACGCTCGCTTTGAATGTAAATCTACAATTTGATCACTTAAGAGGGAATTTTTCTTCCCCGAAGGACTTTTTTTTTAATCTGCTGCAGGAATATGAAATAGCTCAATCAAGAAGACTGGAGATAATTATGATTGGTCATGTTTGGAAAATGTGCACAGGAATAGTCTTGCTGATTCTGTCTTAAAGAGAGGATCTTTGATTCGCAGCAGGTCTTTTAAAAAGGGCAAACTGAGTGCTCCTGTCATTTACCGGAAGATAATCTTTGACTAGCGGTTTTGCAGTAGGTGCTTAACGGCAAATTCCCTCGGGGGTTAATAAAGTATGTCTTATTCTGATTCTGATATATACAGTGGGGCAAAAAAGTATTTAGTCAGCCACCGATTGTGCAAGTTCTCCCACTTAAAATGATGACAGAGGTCTGTAATTTTCATCATAGGTACACTTCAACTGTGAGAGACAGAATGTGAAAAAAAATCCAGGAATTCACGTTGTAGGAATTTTAAATTTATTTGTAAATTATGGTGGAAAATAAGTATTTGGTCAACCATTCAAAGCTTTCACTGATGGAAGGAGGTTTTGGCTACAAAATCTCACGATGCATGGCCCTATTCATTCTTTCCTGAACACGGATCAATCGTCCTGTCCCCTTAGCAGAAAAACAGCCCCAAAGCATGATGTTTCCACCCCCTTGCTTCACAGTAGGTATGGTGTTCTTGGGATGCAACTCAGTATTCTTCCTCCAAACACGACGAGTTGAGTTTATACCAAAATGGATACATGGATGATACAGCAGAGGATTTGGAGAATGTCGTGGTCAGATGAAACCAAAATACAACTATATATATATATATATATATATATATATATATATATATATATATATATATATATATATATATATATATATATATATATATGTATGTGTATGTGTGTATATGTATATATATATATACACTGTATACTGTATGTGTATATATATTTGATATATTCATATTGTTTTTATTATAAACATTGTATTAATGTGAATTTTTGGAAATATTATACCCTCCCCCTGGTTCAGGTCATGTACGCCACCAGCCCGTATTCTGACCCCGTGGTTTCGGCCGATATCGACCCCCAGCCGATCATCGACGAGGAGGAGGGTCTCATATGGGTGGTTGGCCCCGTCCTAGCCGTGGTCTTCATCATCTGCATCGTCATCGCCATCCTGCTGTACAAAAGGTGAGTCTCTTTGCTATAATACTCTTTTTTTTTTTTAATGGCTCTTTTTCCTCCCCCGAGCGATAGCCAGACTAGGTGCTGTCACGGCGCATCAGTCAAGTGTAGGAGTGAAGCGTCTCACTATCTTGCTGCATGTCACTGCATGGCTGTGATGCCTTGGAGATGCTGCAGGGAGCTGGCGAGCATCCATACACTTTTTTTTCCTTTCTTTCTTACAACTCACATCCAGATGCACTACAAATACTCTATCAGCAAGGCAGTGGTAGTTGCAGGAAAAGACAGCAATTAGCCCCTTTATGAAGCTAAACGACTTGAGGCACGTCACGACTTGTAACGTGTGTCAATGTTTCTCTCCTTGCTAACCAATGGAGCAGCAAACCAGACAGGTAGGAGGGCCCCTAATAAGTCAAAACAATGACTTATGCAAGTATTTTTAAACTGTTATTTTGTGTGAAAATAACATCAAAAAAATGTTTTTAAAAAATGTTGGTAACGGTTTATTCTTTGCAGGAAAAGGGCTGAATCCGAAGCGAGAAAAGGCAGCCTGCCCAACAGCAAGGAGATGCCCCTGCATCACCCCACCGACCCCGTAGAACTACGCCGCCTCAACTTCCAAACACCCGGTGAGTACCAGTCAAGCCTGGGTTTATCAAAAAAAGATGAACAACGTCAAGGATGCTCAATTGGCAGCGGCACACCAGATCCGGACCCTGTGAATGACATCAGACCAGCCCGAACAAACATTTTTGCAGCAGATTCCTTTTACCAGCACAGCAACCTTGTCTTATAGAACACGGGTGTTGAACTTAATTGACAGGCCGACAAAATTCCAAGCAAACTTTAGATCACAGGCCGTACATGATTAATTGAAACTTCCTGTCCCACCAGTCAGCCTGTGTGGGCGTTGTGCAGGGAAAGAAAACAACAACATAAAAAAATCCCAAATACATCATGTTGTTTCCTGGATGCAGTGTACAGTAAGTTTGCACTGATTTTAAAGATGCAGAGCTGTTATGATCTAGTAGTATGTGGTCGCTCTCTCTGGCTTGGACAAAATGTGCATGACTACAGCTGAATGGGTTTTTATGTGGACAAATATGTTTTAAGCTCCACTTTAACACCGGTGTGGAGTAAATGCGCATTGATGAAGATATTTGCGTTTGTGTTGACTTTCGATTGCATTTATTTAATATTTAGAAAGCATTAAAACATCTATCTGTCATCATGTCTTTCCTAATGATTGTGGACGATAGGCAAAATTCCAAAAAAAGTGCAGTTCACCTATAACAGACACAGTTTAATAGATCAGCTATCAAGTTTGCATGTTTTAGTACACATTCATCTTTAGTAAATCAGGCCTAAAGTGTTCATTTGTGAGTTGTATCAGCAGTTTAGCTGAAGAAAGCCTGAGTTCTCCCATCCATCCATCTTCTTCCGCTTATCCGAGGTCGGGTCGCGGGAGCAGCAGCCCAAGCAGGGAAGCCAAGACTTCCCTCTCCCCAGCCACTTCGTCCAGCTCCTCCCGGGGGATCTCGAGGCGTTCCCAGGCCAGCCGGGAGACATAGTCTTCCCAACGTGTCCTGGGTCTTCTCTGTGGCCTCCTACGGGTCGGACGTGCCCGAAACACCTCCCTAGGGAGGCGTTCGGGTGGCATCCTGACTAAATGCCCGAATCACCTCATCTGGCTGCTCTCAATGTGGAGGAGCAGCGGCTTTACTTTGAGCTCCTCTCGGATGACAGAGCTTGAGTTCCTTTTTGCTGAAATTTGCAGTGCGGACCGAATACATGTTGACTTTCAAATGGTCGGGAAGGTTGACAGCAAGCGTTTTTGCATTCCGTCGTTAAAAGCGTAGATATTGTCGTGTTGAATATTTTTCACTCCATTTTGTTCATGTTTAATGGACTTTTTGACTTTATTTTTTTAATGATTATTTATGATTTGGCAAGTTTTGATACCAACTTGAAGACTGGAAGGAGTCAGAGGAGAGGTGCAGATACTGTGTCCTCCCGCCCGGAGAAGTCATGACAGTTTGGTGGCAGCTGTCATCCACATCTGGACTGACATGGTAGTCAAAGAGGCATCATTGTACACGCAGTATGTCTTTGAGCTGGAACTTTCACTTATAGAGACCAATTTACGGCAATTTTGAAGCTGTGATCTTGCATGATGATCGCTGAACATATTTTGGGGCAGAGCCACTAATGCCCCATCTTCCAGGTCAGCTGAAAGGATGATGAATTATCCCTCCAGGCTTATTTGTGATGCATACTGCAGGAAGCTCTGAGGCAACCATCTCAAGCCATTTGATTTTTTTTCAGCCTTTCAGGACCTTCTATTCTGTTTGCCCTCATTCATTCAACGTTCTCATCTTAAAGGACGCTCAAGCGACAAGATTGAAAGTGGCACTTTCATTGTCGCCCCTCTGGTGGAAATTGATTTTAAGTAGGGCACCGCGATATAAACACCCCTTTCAACGACAGATGATGGGAAAATGAGGCCCCCTGCCTTCCATTAGCTAATGCCCACTTGTGGGCGGAAATTAAGCTGCTGAGCGCGCTCTCTATGTCGCAAGTTCCTTATTGCAATAATAGCGCGTTAGCATCTCCTCCAAAAGGAACGTTATGTTTTTGACTAATGTCACCTCCGCCTTGTCGGAGTCACTCAAAGCTGGAACTTTTTGCAGTCTGTTTGTGTCCTGTTGACTTAGCCTAGCAAATAGTCTAGCACAATGTTACTAATAATTAACCCCATTTAGCAAACATGCACATTCTCTTTCTTCAGCCATGTTTCCACCAAGCAGTGCTGCGCTAATCTTTTCCTGACATAATATGCTGTTTTGACCGGAATATGAGATTACGCTCTGTTTTTGAGAAAAATAATTTTATTACACCAAATCTAAGAAAAAAAATCCTTGACACAATTATTCGATTCGTAAGATAAATCCATCCATTTTTGATCCTGAATATAAGACAATACTGTATAAAGAGCCCTCTTTTAGGCCGTTTAATGGAAAACAAATTTAAACGCAAGCTGAAACACTAAAAAAAAACATTACCCAGTTGACCAAAGATAAAATTAGCTTCAACATAAGCTGATAAGACAAATCTCTTTTTAAGTCTGTTTTATGGAAAACAAATATTTTAAACTCAAGTTGAAAGACAAAAACAAACTTGTCCTTGTTTACCGAAAATAGGATGAGTCTGAATATAGACCCGCTCGACATCCATTGCTTTCGGTCTCCTAGAGGGGGGGGGTCCCTCTCCAAGGTTTCTCATAGTCAGCATTGTCACTGGCGTCCCACTGGATGCGAATTCTCCCTGCCCACTGGGTGTGAGTTTTCCTTGCCCTTTTGTGGGTTCTTCCGAGGATGTCGTAGTCATAATGGTTTGTACAGTCCTTTGAGACATTGGTGATTTAGGGCCATATAAATAAACATTGATTGATTGATATAAGACGATAAGACAAACCTTCTTATAAAGGCGTTTTATGTAAAATATTTAAAACTTAAGCTAAAAGACAAAATAAATTACCTCGTTAACCAAAAATAAGAAAGAGACTAAATTTAACACGATAAGACAAACCTTATTTTTAAGGACGTTTTATTGAAAAACATTTTTGACTTTAGAGACAATAAAAACATTACCCATTTGACCAAAAATAAGTTGTGCCTATAAATAAAACCCTATTGTAAGGTTGTTTTACAGAAAAACATTTTAACCTCAAGTTGAAAGACAAAAAAAAACAAGATGTGGAATTTCAAATTTAAGACAGACTCTTTTTGTCAGGGCCCATTTTTTGTCAAAGTGGCTTTTAACTTTAAAATTATAATAATAATAATAATGGATTAGATTTATATCGCGCTTTTCTATTGTTTTATACTCAAAGCGCTCACAGAGAAGTGGGAACCCATCATTCATTCACACCTGGTGGTGGTAAGCTACATCTGTAGCCACAGCTGCCCTGGGGTAGACTGACGGAAGCGTGGCTGCCAGTTTGCGCCTACGGCCCCTCCGTCCACCACCAATCATTCATTCATCATTCATTCACCGGTGTGAGCGGCACCGGGGGCAAAGGGTGAAGTGTCCTGCCCAAGGACACAACAGCAGCGACTTTGATGTCCATAGGTGGGAAGCGAACCTGCAACCCTCAGGTTTCTGGCAATATAATATGACAATTACTCTACTTGCACGAGTACAAGTTGACATTGAAAAAAAGACTTACACCCAGTTTTGGAAAATATTTTAGGCTAGGTTAAAGACAAAAAAAAGTTACCTTATTGGAACCGTTTGGGAAAACAATTGGAAGACTAAAAAAGACAAATTACCTTTTTTGAGAGCCATTTTGGTGAAAATGTGCACAACAAAAACAAAACAAAATTATGATATATCCCAGAATATAAAACAACACTTATTTTTAAAGGCTCTTGTATACTGTATGTGTGACAGGAAGAAAATGTCTACAAAATCTTATGAAATAAACGTATTGTCGTAATCCCGGGTCAATACAGTATTCAACATGTTTTTTTGTTTTTTTGTGCTGTGTAAATGGATCCAAATTTAGCATTATCTGGTTCAAACATGGCTGTTCACATTTCACCTTTTTTTGTATGTCATATTAAAAACATTTTCTGACGTTGCATCAGGCCACTACGACACGCCTGTTTTACTTAATGAACATTTCCTCCACAGGTTCGCGTGCGTGCGGTCACCCAAGTAGCCTCCATTTGTCAAGTTAGTTGGCCTCAATTATCCATTTGCCATAATGACAACACATTAGCTTTCCTTTTGCATCCAACACTCAGGGTGTAACGGTACTCCAACATGTCAAGTCGCTATTTACTGTATCTCGGTTTTACGGTCGCGGTTTGGTTCAATTGAGTATAATAAGGGAGCCAAATGCTAAATATACAACTATTTTGCAATTTTGTGAACAACTGTTTGTCCAAAAAACAAAAACATTAATAATATATGAATTTTCAATTTTAATTTTTGTGTGAAGTATATCTTTGCAGCAATGCAACGGAAAAAGATTGAACAGTGTGAATTAATATTATTTTTTTTATCAACTACAGTTCTGTATTGCCTGAAGTGCAGTATTAATTGTTTCAGTTCGTTGCCTTTGACCCAAGAACGACAAAAAACAAAAACAAAAACATTTTCCCACAACTTCAGCAAATCTCGTGAAACTTTGTTCCCACTTTAAGTTTTGTCATTACTGGTGACAGGGAAAGAAACAAATATAATCATAACCATAGAACAGGTGGCGTGGCTCGGTTGGTTGAGCGGCCGTGTCAGCAACTTGATGGTTCCAGGTTCGATCCTCGCTTCCGCCATCCGAGTCACTGCCATTGTGTCCTGAAGGCAAGATACTTTACCCACCTGCTCCCAGTGACACCCACACTGCTTTAAATGTAATTTCGATAATGGGTTTCACTAAGTAAAGTGCTTTGAGTCACTAGAGAAAAGCGCTATATAAATATAATTCACTTCACAAGAAACAGAAACATTTACATTCAATTCAAATTCATCCAAAACACTCAGAAATAAAAAATTCCCACAAATGATAATTGTCTTAAATTGAAAAAAAATGTATTGTTTATTTCATCACAATTCAAAAACATACAATTTATGACAAACGTTTATTTTAATTAGTTATTTAAGGAAATGCACTAATGCAATTAAAAAAAAAAAAAAATTGTCTTGTTACCCATTTCAACTGAAAAATAGCCCTTCTAGTCTTATTCCCTTGTATTTGTCGTTTACGTATTTCACAGAGAAAGTCAACTGTTCCCAAGCAGGAGACTTTAAAGGACCAAAGGGGATTTTCAAACTCTGTTTTCTCCTTGGCGTTATTGCTAGCTATGACTCCCGCTCCACGTGACATGTGACTCTGGGCAGTAATACTTCCTGTGCCTCACTTAATGTGTACCGTGTGGTAGGCCTTGGTACGCCTCTGTACCATACCAAATGTTCTATACCAGGGGTCACCAACGCGGTGCCCGCGGGCACCAGGTAGCCCGTAAGGACCAGATGAGTAGTCCGCTGGTCTGTTCTAAAAATAGCTCAAACAGCAGCACTTATGACATTTTTAATTCTAAGAGAGACAAAACTCAAATAGAAGTTGAAAATCCAAGAAAATATTTTAATGAGTTGGTCTTCACTTGTTTAAATAAATTCATTTATTTTTTTACTGTGCTTCTTATAACTTTCAGAAAGACTATTTTAGAGAAAAAATACAACCTTATAAATGATTTTAGGATTTTTAAACACATAGACCTTTTTACATTTAAATTCCTTCCTCTTCTTTCCTGACAATTTAAATCAATGTTCAAGTATTTTTTTATTGTAAAGAATAATAAATATATTTTAATTTAATTCTTCATTGTAGCTTCTGTTTTTTCGACAAAGAATATTTGTGAAATATTTCTTCAAACTTCTGATTAAAATTCCCAAAAAATATTCTGGCAAATCTAGAAAATCTGTAGAGTCAAATTTAAATCTTATTTCAAAGTCCTTTGAATTTCTTTTAAAAATTTTGTTCTGGAAAATCTAGAAGAAATAATGATTTGTCTTTGTTATAAATATAGCTTGGTCCAATTTGTTATATATTATAACAAAGTGCAGATTGGATTTTAACCTATTTAAAACATGTCATCAAAATTCTAAAATTAATGTTAATCAGGAAAAATTACTAATGATGTTCCATAAATACTGTTTTTAATTTTTTTCAAAAAGATTCGAATTAGCTAGTTTTTCTCTTCATTTTTGTCGGTGGAATTTTGAATTTTAAAGAGTCAAATTGAAGATAAACTATGTTTCAAAATTTTATTTTCATATTTTTCGTGTTTTCTCCTCTTTTAAACCGTTCAATTAAGTGTTTTTTTCATCATTTATTCTCTACAAAAAAACTTCCGTAAAAGGAAAAATGTACGACGGAATGACAGACAGAAATACCCATTTTTTATATATATATATATATATATATAAGGATTTATTTATAAAAGGTCAATTGAGCAAATTGGCTATTTCTGGCAATTTATTTAAGTGGGTATCAAACTGGTAGTTCTTCGCATTAATCAGTACCCAAGAAGTAGCTCTTGGTTTCAAAAAGGTTGGTGACCCCTATTCTATACAATATTCTCAAATTTTTCTCACCAAGTACCACCTCATTAAAAAAAAAATATTATGACCAACATTACACTGCTCCCCTCACCTTCCAGGGGGTGATCAAGGGGATGGGTCAAATGCAGAGGACAAATTTCACCACACCTAGTATGTGTGTGACAATCATTGGTACTTTAACTTTAAAATACAGTAGTGTGGTAGGTTTAAGTGTTCATTACTAACAAGGTGGATAAACAATATTTTTGGCCACTGTAACATTACATATAGTTTAAACAATTACACTGTTCGAATACAGAAACATTAAAAACTGTACTTTATTCAAGTGATTATTTGGCGTATCACTAGGAAAAGCCTGCGTACCATAAGTGGTACATGTACCACAGTTTGAGAGCCACTGTTCAATACAAAAAAATGTGACTATGAAATACCGTGAAGTACCGTTACACCCCTATCCTACATTCCCTTCTTCTTTTCCCAACCTAGTTGACCTACTGTATATTCCTTCAACCACTTGGAATAATAAAAAGGCATAAAACATCAACTTTAAGTCCCAACGTGGAACTATCTTCTTAACCATCCTCCCTCCATGCTAACCCGGCTTTGGCCTCCATATTGTCCTAATAATTCAAGCATGGCATATACAAACTAGCCTAACAAGATCAAAACATCTGCTTATCTGCTTGTTATTGGGTTATGCTTCTATATTATATGAAATGAATTCAAGTCCCAAAAGGAAAAACACAAACTGCATCCCCAGATGACTGACCTGCATTTCCATGTGACTGACAGGTATGGCGAGCCACCCCCCAATTCCCGTCATGGACCTGGCGGATCATCTGGAACACTTGAAAGCCAACGACAACCTCAAGTTCTCCCAGGAGTACGAGGTGAGTGCAGAGAGGCTTTTATTGTCTTTGTTTGGTGATGTTTTGCGATCTTAATGAAAAAACTACAAATGTAAAATATTGAGCTGAATACACCTGAAGCCACCTCTCTTTTTCAAAACACGTTTTTGAAAAATACTTTTATTGAAGATACAAAGACAAAACGTAGCACATTAATCCAAACATAGGATGATCCCTCGTTTGAAGGGGAACTACACTTTTTCATCATTCACAATCTATATGTAAGACAACAACAAATATATATATTTTTTTTCTGCATTCTAAATCCTAAATAGACGCTAGCAATGGTCACCTAACAATGAAGCCTATAGGAGTCTTATCTATTCCACCTATATAGTGCATCCAAAAGCCTCTATCTTTGTTTTATATACATGATGTAGTTATATATGTAATATAGTATCCTGGCACATTTGATATAACATGTAATATTTACATTTTGCTCATTTTAAGCATACGGCGGCATAGTGATTGATGTGTCTCAACATTTGCTCTTCCCTGCAACGACAAAAAACCTTTTAATCATGACAGACTTTATGAGAGCAATCGGCGACTACTTTGGCACAAATGATGATCCAGAACTGTATATTTTTTAACCTGAGTATAAGGAGAATGAACTAAAAGTTTTAGAAGCTGTGTGCTAAACAGCTTACGCTTTAGTGAAACACTAAGCATCATGCAGCAGTTTCGCTAAGTGCTGAACAAGAAAGGCAAACTACGACCATAATATAACAATCACTTACTGTACGATGTCTGCTCTCACCAGCATGCTGACTGACGGATATTCATATCTTTCCGCTTAGTTGAAGATTTAATTACAGGTTTTAAAAGAAAACATGCCACAAAAAAGCGTTGGTTCGCTAAAAATAAATGTGTCTACTTTAAAGCTTATAATAACATTATCAGTAATAATAATAACTTAATATTCAGGCCACATGATGGAAATTAAATATTGTTGGCCGTTTTTTGGATGTTTTTTTAGAGGGCTTTATGAAAGGAATAGAGTACTCCTATGAGCTGCAGTGTTAGCCACCTTGTACTTGCCGTATTTAATGACTTACAATGCATTAAAAAAAAATATATATAGATATACATCCATACATCCATTTTCTACCGCTTATTCCCTTTGGGGTCTCGGGGGGCGCTGGCGCCTATCTCAGCTACACTCGGGCGGAAGGCGGCGTACACCCTGGACAAATCGCCACCTCATCACAGGGCCAACACAGATAGACAGACAACATTCACACTCACATTCACACACTAGGGCCAATTTAGTGTTGCCAATCAACCTATCCCCAGGTGCATGTCTTTGGAAGTGGGAGGAGGCCGGAGTACCCAGAGGAAACCCACGCATTCACGGGGAGAACATGCAAACTCCACACAGAAAGATCCCTAGCCCGGGATTGAACCCAGGACTACTCAGGACCTTCGTATTGTGAGGCAGACGCACTAACCCCTCTGCCACTGTGAAGCCCATATATATATATATATATATATATATATATATATATATATATATATATATATATATATATATATATATATGATTAAAAAAAAATACAGTTTCCTTTTCATACCCATTTTTGAGAAAACATATTCCTTTAAACTAAATCAAAAACAGACAAAAGGTTTATATTTACCAGAATATACGATGGTATTTTTACCTTATAAAAGACGAGTTATATTCGGGGTCTCGAGATGAATACATCCAAACCAAGACGTGGCAACAAACAAACTAGTATCAGCTTTTCTTTAGTTGTTTCACTGTATATCGTGGTCAATAGAGTAATTAATTTATTGGAATCATTTTCCAAAAAAGTGAAACAAGTAAAACTAACAAGAAAGATGGAGAAAAGAGAAAAAAAATACAATGAGCTCAGGGGTACCTAATGTTGTGTCCATTGAGTTATGTCTTCATTAAAAAAGCACAATAGAGTATTTTCCCCGAAGTGGTAAAAGATGCCCCGTTTTCCTTTTAGTGATGTCGTATTTCATACTTCATTTATCTGCAATGAGAGACTTGCTGGAAGACGTCAGGCTCGAGTCCCCAAGAGTGGAATTGCAGACTAGTCGTATAGATGAAATGAGGTTTTTGTTTCTGCAGTTGCTGCACACGGCAAGCATAACCCGTTGCCCTTACACAGTGGCCATTATTGCCCTTTTTTAACAGGTTACAGCCAGGAAATGCACACTGTCAATCTATATGAAAAACAAATTTGGGAAAAAAATAAAAGACATACGGTATGCCTTCTTTTTCAAGACCTGTGTTATGGGGATAGTCTTAGTTTATTTCGAACATGCACACAGTTTCAATGTAGTACATCACATATTTACAATTTTATCATACGACATGTCCGAAAAAGAGGATTGTTAATTTTGACAGCAGTTTTTAACTTACCAGGCTGTTGACATATTGGTTTTAGTCATATTTTAGTAATCTAAATTGATTGTTTTAGTCTAGTTTTAGTCGACTAAAATTACAGTAAATTCAGTGGACTGAAATATGAAGTATAAAGGATAACGCATCTGTGAAGTTGTCTCCAACCCCTTTTATGAAGGTTACTGGAAAGCATTTCAAAAACTAAATTCACAAGACCTGCCCTCCAGGAATATATCAGTAAGTACATTTCACGCTAACCTTACTGTGTGATATTATTTGAACAGAAATTAAGCATTTTTCCAAATGTGTGAATAATATACGACTAAAAAAGTCAGATGAAAAAACAAACTAGTCCTATTACATATTTTGTATACAGTAACTTCGTTGAGTGTGCAAAATTGGCGTATTGGCCACCGTCCCGTTTAAATACAGCAACTAGTGTTATAAATCTAGAACATGCATATATCCTTCATACCTATCTTTCTTTTTGTGTTAGCTTGGAAAATGACAAATCCATCCATCCATTTTATACCACTTGTCCCTGTCGGGGTTGCGGTGGGTGCTAGAGACTATCCCAGCTACATAACGGACAAAATTGCTGTATTGACCCAAATATTAATCAAATCAAATCCACCTTATTTATAAAGCACATTTAAAATTTACCACAGGGGTAGCCAAAGTGCTGTACAATGGACAGGTTAAAAGATAATACGAAGATCGAGCAAACAACACAACACAAACAGAACATGATTAAAAAAAATAAAGAATAAAACATAAAAACAGGTTCACAGCAGATGTGTAATGGGGCGCCATTGCAGGATGGATATCACTTAGTGTTAAAAGCCAAGGAATAAAAGTGTGTTTTTAAGAGAGATTTAAAAACAGGAAGAGAGGAGGCTTGTCTAACACTCAGAGGTAGGTTGTTCCAGAGCTTGGGAGCAGCAGCAGCAAAATATTAGACAACTGAGAATGTAAGGTAACCAGACCTGTTTTTGGAAATCTACTTTCGTTTAAAGACAGCAAAAGGTCAGAATAGCTGCAGTGACGAACATAAGATGAACCCTTGTTTTCAAAACCCATTTGTGGAAAAGTATTTTCTTCAAGACAAAATCAAAGACAAAGTTACAGTATTTACTTCAATATGAGATCCTGAAAATAAGCTGACCCTTTCAAAATAAATCTAAAACAACAGAGACAAAAATGACTGTATTAACCTGAGTATAAGACGACTGTGTATATAAGACGATTCCCCCTTTTTCGAGACCCATTTTTGTAAAAATGTTTTTGTTAAGACAAATCAGCAACAAAAATAGAGTAGATGATCACTCCTTTTAGAGACCTAAACGTGCACTTTTTACAACCACAATCTCACAAATATCTTTCTTCCCTATCAACAGTCCATCGACCCCGGACAGCAGTTCACCTGGGAACATTCCAACCTGGAGGTCAACAAGCCAAAGAATAGATACGCCAACGTCATCGCCTACGACCACTCGCGAGTCTTGCTCTCTGCAATTGACGGTACATTCTTCCCCTCCCCTCCCCTCCAACTTGCTTTTTAACAGCATGACCACGCTGTACTTTTTTCTTGTGGCGCCAACATGTCATTTGCTTTCATGCCTCGGCTGCTAGCGGGGGGAATAGATGGCTTTTTGAAATAGGCAATTTTCCCCCCGCCTTGCTGAGCTCGGCACTCGAGTCCGATTGAACAATCACCCGCAAACCCGAGAGACGCCGGCGCGTTCTTATTTCTCTCGCAGCCGAGCTGTGATTATATTTGATTCACGCTTAGATTTCATATTAAGTCGCGGCACAGTATGTTGAACGAGGACTAAGGATGCAAAATATGCATATAGTTGGCACATAAAACACAGCTGCAAGACAGCTGCTACATGCATCATCTGCAGAACAAGAATATTTACCAAAACGCATAAGGAGGACTCGTTCCTAAACACATGCATCACATACATAACAATGAAAATGTCCGAACATATGTGAAATGAGGACATATCCAAAATACAATATCAGCATGCATTACAGGGAGCATTTCTTTAACACATTCATAGGGAATTTTGAAAACATGCATAATGACAACACACAGAAAGTGATGATATTTCCACACAGTAATTCCGTAAACAAATGGGTTGGGGTGGAGACCCTGCCCCAAGTGGAGGAGTTCAAGTACCTCAGAGTCTTGTTCACGAGTGAGGGAAGAGTGGATCGTGAGATCGACAGGCGGATCGGTGCGGCGTCTTCAGTAATGCGGACGCCTTATCAATCTGTTGTGGTGAAGAAGGAGCTGAGCCGGAAGGCAAAGCTCTCAATTTACCGGTCGATCTACGTTCCCATCCTCACCTATAGTCATGAGCTTTGGGTTATGACCGAAAGGACAAGATCACGGGTACAAGTGGCCGTAATGGGCTTCCTCCATCAGGTGGTGGGGATAGGGTGAGAAGCTGTCATCCGGGAAGAGATCAAACTTAATCCCCTGCTCCTCCACATCGAGAGAAGTCAGATGAGGTGGTTCGGGCATCTGGTCATGATGCCACCCGGACGCTTCCCTAGGGAGGTGTTTCGGGCACGTCTGACCGGTGGGAGGCCACGGGGAAGAGCTGTACAAAGTGGCTGGGGAGAGGAAAGTCTGGGCTTCCCTGCTTGGGCTGCTGCCCCCGCGACCCGACCTCGGATAAGCGGAAGAAGATTGATGGCTGGATGAATTCCGTAAACAAATGCATCACATACTGTATGTAAGAAGGAAAATGTAAGGACACAAAGGGGTCCTAAAATTATTTTGTTTTTTTCTACATTTATAACACTTTCTTGTTGTCCACATAACATTTAATGTTGATTCTTTGGAAAAACTTTGCATAGATTGTTTTATAGACCATCTTAAGTCTCTTTTTGACAGTCGCTTCAGGATGTGCCGTTTTGTGGGCGGCCTTATTTACGTGGCTCCACTTCGACTGAGTCGTTTACCCGTCAGCCATGTTGTAGTTTTTAGGCTTCCATATAAAGTCTACTGACAGAAATAAGTTGGAACTACAGTATACGCTACTTTGTATTACACAATTGGTAACAGCACAGGATGCATGTACATGTACAAGCCAGTCAGCCCCACAACAAGAGGATAGAAAAAAAGAAGGAACCCAAAGACTACAAAGCACTTTAAGTACATTTCTACCATCCATCTATCCATCCATCTTCTTCCGCTTATCCGAGGATGGGTCGCGGGGACAGCAGCCTAAGCCGGGAAGCCCAGACTTCCCTCTCCCCAGCCACTTCGTCTAGCTCTTCCCATGGGATTCCGAGGCGTTCCCAGGCCAGCCGGGTCATGTAGTCTTCCCAACGTGTCCTGGGTCTTCCCCGTGGCCTCCTACCGGTTGGACGTGCCTGAAACACCTCCCTGAAACACTTCTGGATGGCTTCGAAGCGATTCTGGACCACCATCCGCTGCCTCAGGAAGTGGGAAGCAGTACACTGTCAACACCGTGTATGGTGCGGATGGTGATCTGCTGACCTCAACTGCAGATGTTGTGGATAGATGGAAAGAATACTTCGAAGACCTTTTCAATCCCACCAACACGTCTTCCTATGAGGAAGCAGTGCCTGGGGAATCTGTGGTGGGCTCTCCTATCTCTGGGGCTGAGGTTGCTGAGGTAGTTAAAAAGCTACTCGGTGGCAAGGCCCCAGGGGTGGATGAGATCCGCCCGGAGTTCCTTAAGGCTCTGGATGCTGTGGAGCTGGCTTGGTTGACAAGACTCTGCAGCATCGCGTGGACAAATCTCTACCATATACGGATAATCTGCTGACGTCACCAATGGAGAAAAATGTCACAAATTGTGCAAATTCTAAACGTCTTGTTTGGGGGAAGTATGAAGCAAGGCATGATTGTTTTATAAATATCTCCGCAATGCCTCTGTAGTTAGATTTCAACATTTTAGGACCTATGCACATCCCAAATATAAAAAAAAAATAAAATAAAATAAATGTGGGGTATTGTGTGTGGAATTTTGAGTACAAAAAATAATGTATTCAACTTTGGAATAAGGAGGTACCATAACAAAATGTGGAAAATGTGAAGCGCTGTGAATACTTTTCAGATGCACTATAGACAATTTACTGTGGAAATCAAGGACATATTCTTAAAAAAATCTATCACGTGTGACGAGAAATGTGTAGCAATTTTTTAACACATGCATAATAAGGATTTTTTTTCTCACCACTTTTGTAACACAACATATGCAAAACAAAAATATGTCCCTAACAAATCTGTCACATGCATAACAAAGACAAAAATGTTCGTAACACACGCTTAACCTCCTGAACATGTTCCCTGACTATGTTTGTTCAACATGGATGATTTCCCTAAGACTTAGACTTGGACTTCCTTTTATTGTCATTCAAATTTTTAACTTTACAGTACAGATAAGAATGAAATTTCGTTGCATGACCTAACATATTCATAACAAGTAAGATATCATCCTACACACGATACGTAAGGAAGATTACCATCCATATAGTAACAAAGACATTTCTTTCATGCATACATCACAGACATAACATAGAAAAATTCCTTAATACATCAATCACATGCATAACAATTGACGTTTCCTTGATACGGGCATAACAGGTCAAATGTATTCTGATATGCATAACTAGGAACACACACGCGAAGAAACCTGCATTCCCAAATCAATCCCTCTAAGGTTGAAATAGTTTATTATTAGGTGTACAATAGAAATGTTTAATTATTACAATGAAATAATGTATTTGTTCTCCACGCAAATGGCTAGTTTAGTTAAAGAAAGACAGTAATATTTTTAAAAGAAAACTTTAAGATACTAAAAAAATAAACAAAAAAACATTATGTACAGAAATTGTGCAGAGGGTGACAATGTACATTTAGTGTAAATGTGTACAAAGATAAATATGTATTAATAATATGCATAATGAGGAACATTTCCATAGAATATACATCATGGTAAATGTATTTAACGCATTCATTAAAAAGGATTTTTTTGTCAACCAATACAAAGAACGTAACAAAGAAATGTTCTTTACACTGGTACTTTAAACAACATCTCTTAGAAAAATGTTTCTTTGCACGTAATAGCAACAAACACACAGAGTACATAACACTGACAAGTTCGTTTTTTGTTCATTTCCTAAAATGTATTTCCCGAACTTTTTTCAGTAATACATCAATTCAAAAACAATCCACAAGTGTTGCCATGTTTCTATATTTTGTATGAAGACGTGTGTGAAAGCGACGCTTGCAATATTCCTCTCTTCATAATAAGACAGAGAAAACGACTTAATTAATGCAAATCCTGACGGGCAGACACCATGAAGGCACCAAAATAAACAATTTCCATTCACTCCTATCAAATAAAACATAATGTTGATTTTTATTGCATTTTAATTTTATTTTATTCTTTGTCCATCAACAAAAAGCAAGAGACATAAAGTACTGTAATACCGCGATGGTGTTTTTAAACATGTTCACACATTATTTTTATTTTTTTAATCGGTTGAATAAGTTACCTGGCAGGAAAAGGAAGCCCAGGAAGGAGGTGGGCGGAGGGGTGTTTGCTGCTGCAGAGAAGGGAGGGGATTCTCAGAGACGTGGCGTCCATGCAGATGAGACTTATCTCGGTCCACCATGTGTGCGCCGAGCCCCAAAACTGCCAGTCCTGAAGCATTGACTAGCTGTCAGCTCTGTCTCTTTGCTCTGGATTAGAAAAAAACAACAAGGCGGCTGTGCCTTTCAGTTAAAATAAGCAAAGCAAGGGAAAACTCATTTGTCTATTTTTTTTTTTTTTTTTTTTACTGGTTTGTTTACTGACACAGGAGTTTATTGCATTGCTGCCTGAACTTTATTATGACATTTTTAGATTTAATTTCCACATGTTAATATGTGGAAAATATATACCACGATTATTATTATTGCTATTATTATCATCCCCATCAAAAGTATAAATGTGGCAATCGATCAGCCACCAACCAGAATAGGACAGTTTTTGCGAAAAGTGATTGACATTGACAATTAATACTTTTCAAAGGCGGCTAGTTGTAATTTGTGTATGTCCATAAATAGTGTGGAGCCGCTCCCCTAAGTTAATAATAATCACCGCCATTGTGGAAAATAAACTGTGTTTCTTAGTATCTTTAGATTCATTATCATGTACATTATCACTGGAGGACGAAGGCATGCTCTTTGCTAAGCTAGTTCGAAACAACACAATAAATAGGAGGAGTACGCAAAACATAAGGGAAGAGTCGATCGATCCATAAATCGGTGGTGTCAACCAAGGGTAGCACCAGTATATGATTGATACAGAAGTAATTAGACTAATATTAAAAATTTTCCAAGTCATTTTATTCCCGTCTTTTTTTGTTAATGTTAACACACTTTACGTAATAATTCTCTGGACACAGGAGAAAACCAAAGGATTTGGATAAGTAGTAGATTGTAGTTATTGATTTTCTTTAGTTATTGTGTACTATTGACTTAGTTTGCTCAAATGATTGTTTGCAATCAAATATAATAAGGAACTAGTATAAATATTGTGTCGATATTATTCAACTGTCAATAGCACTCGTCATAATTGTAACAGAAATACATTTAATACATCTGATCTGTATTGGTATCGGTTTGACTCATGAATGATTGGTACCGAAATAAAACCCTGATTGGAAGAGATGTCATGCCAATATAACCTTTTATTTTTATTATTCTTATGACATTTAGGTATTCCGGGTAGTGACTACATCAACGCCAACTATATTGACGGCTACAGGAAACAGAACGCCTATATCGCTACTCAGGGTTCCCTGCCAGAGACGTTCGGGGAATTCTGGAGGATGATCTGGGAACAGAGGAGTGCCATCATTGTCATGATGACCAAACTGGAGGAAAGATCCAGGGTAGGACCTCACCTGGACAAAAGTATTTGCTTGAGTTACCGTCGTTCTGATTTGTTTGTCACAGTGCAAACAAACATAGATCCACAGTAGAGGATTTTCTCATTCAGCTTTCCGGAGATCTTTTCTCAAGTTAGCGTTGCTCTTGATTTATTTGTGAGAAGATTACGTAAAACTGATTTCTGCACAACCTGATAGAGGTAGGTTGTGGTCCAAAGAAGAACCCCTGAAACATTTTGGTAGTCGGTAGATTCTGGGAGGGTTTAGCCTTGGGTGAAGTCTCTGCAATATGAATTTGCCACAACTGTATTACTGATATTGTTTCTAATGTGCTGTATGGAAGAATATGAATCTTGGCCCTATCATTTTTTTAGCCTTGGAATATTATTTGCTTGATTTAGCTTTGTTTGGATTTTTAGCAATTTAATAACGTAAAACTGATTTCCGCAAAACATAAAACATATAGACTGAGTTCGGAAGGAAGAATCCTTTAATTTTTGTTTGGTGTGGAATGGTTACTGCTTCTTGAATTGTTTCGCCATGAGTGGGGTCTTCGCTCAACTTAGTGTAGATCAAATTTGTTGGAGAGCAGATTATGTAAAACAGATTTTAACAAAGCTCGATGAGGTCTGGTGTGGTCGAAGTTAAAAACTCTTAATTTTGTTTGCTGTGCAGGATTCTTAGATTGTTTGGTCTTTATAATCCAGTGATCGCTATTCGAATTAGTGTTTTGTTTGAGTACAACTAATTCCCACAAAGCCTTGACAAACTATACTTTGATCTAAAAAAAAACCCTTTAATCATGGACCATTTTTTTATTTTAAGCCTTACATACAATAGGAAGAGGATTCATATGCCCCCGTTTGTCACAGCACATGAAACGTGACGATTTGGGGGGTTGCACTATCCACTTTGACCAAAGCCTCAGTTGCTATGGAGAGTGGCGCTTTCCATTATTTTCAGCAGACTCCATTAGAAAAAGATTAACCCACCCCCTTCCTCTCATGCGATATCCATCTAAGAATGGGGCCATATTAATCTTTAATCCTAGTACCTTTGGAGTGTCCTCTAGTTCAACTTTACGCACTCCCAAACCTTGTAGGAAGTCATCCCAGACGTGTTATACGACATATCATTAATGCTAATGTCATAAAAGCTTATGATGGTATATTACGCTACTGTCTTTGGCGCATGTCAATGATTAGAGACGGGTCATCGGGAATGACGAACATTTCTCCTACATTTTCATTTGCAGGTGAAGTGTGATCAGTACTGGCCAACGCGAGGGACGGAAACGTACGGCCTCATCCAAGTGACACTGCTCGATACGGTGGAGTTGGCCACATACTGCGTGCGAACATTTGCACTTTTTAAAGTAAGTTTTAATGTTTTTTTGGCCTCCCCGTAAATGACATCAAATGGGAATCAGTGAGTTGAAACGTCATATTCTGCAGAATGGCTCCAGCGAGAAGCGGGAGGTCAGGCAGTTCCAGTTCACGGCTTGGCCGGACCACGGGGTGCCTGAACACCCCACGCCGTTTCTGGCCTTCTTGAGGCGGGTGAAAGCCTGCAACCCTCCAGACGCGGGACCCATGGTGGTGCACTGCAGGTAAGGCAATAACTTCAGCCGTGAAATAGATTTTTGTAATGAATAAATAAATAGCTATGTCAACATACACAACCCGGAGCTTTCTAATTAAGTCATATTGTTCCACATTAGTGCCATTAGTGGGCCAGCTTGCTTCAAAACCAACCACACTGCAAATTATTTGCCACTTACACTACCAAGATTTACATTTTTATTTCTAGAAATGTCCCTGGTTTTTAGAGCTATTTACATATTTGTAGTCATTGACTTTACATAAGAATCTTAATTTTAGCATTTGTCAATTTTTGTTTAAGAATGTCAAAATTGCTAACTATCAAAATAAGACATTTTGGTTTCCCCACATAGAAAATCTTGTTTCAAGATTCTACAACATCCCAAAGATGCTTCATTTAAGAATTGCAAGTTGAATAATGCTTGTTTTCAGAATAAACATGAGAGAGGTGCCAACAGTTGTATCATTTATTCTGTTTTGATTAAGTTATTATTTATTTTCTTATCCAGGCGGGAGAAGCAGCAAAGTTTTTTGCATTTCAAACATAAAATTCCAATAAATCAAGTTTTTCACATTTTGATGAAATTACAATATTTTTTGCACTAAGTCCTTAAAGCCTTTCATTCGTCTGCCACATCCAGACATATTTTGTGCACAGAAGACAGATCTTAAGTATTCAGATCATAGTCAAATGTCAGCTCAAGTCTCTAAGGTCGAAAATTGTAATTTGCTCTTTAATTTTGATGAAGCTCTTAAGCTGGTTTGTACCCCATTGTTGTTTGCATCTGTAACAGTGTGTTGGATTTAAATATTGGTCAAAAACATCATTTTTCCTCTTTAGTTTTGACAAGGTTGTTGTTGGCATTTATAACCCAAAAAGTAATCCATCCACAGATCGGAAGATTTTTGTTTGCAGAACACAGGTTACAGTTTCATTGAGATCAGATTCAAACTTTGCAATTTTGTAACAGTGCCTAAGATCTCAACCTCGAACAAATATGTTATCCCAATATTACCTTATGACTTTATGTCATGACCTTTTTTGTATTCCAACGCCCACTGTCTTTTGTGGGTTAACTAACAGTCATTGTCAGACTGGTAAAACGCCTAATTATTGCATATTGTCGCTTTAAGCGAAGCGCCAACTAAATCTAGACCGTGTGTTCCACAGAATGCACATTTTAACACCGCAGTACAAGAAGTACTGGTGTCATTGCCCTCAGCTAACATCTTCCTCCCACACGCTGCCACAAAGCGAGCGTGGATTTCACGCGAAACACATTGCACATCAGCAGCGACTCACACGTGTCAGATGTGTTTCTCGGGAGGAAGCGAGTCCTAAACAAATAGCTTTTAAGCTATTAGCAGTATCTGGACTCCCAACAGAGAGCTATAAAAGCCATCATAGGCAAGGAAAGTCTAAGATAGCTAAAGTGTCGGGAAATTAAGATTAGTGCATATTTCAGAAGTCTAGTTAATTACATCTACTAGCCACTGAATGCAACTTTTTTAATTCCCCTATCAGCCTATCAGATAGATTCGTCCCTCGACTCCCAAAATATCGAGGCTCTTTGACTAGCGTTTTTGCAAGATTCTTATTTTGTACTACTCAAATCAAACGTTATTCATATCGCACTTTTCATACATAGGCAAGTGGCAAACACAAAGTGCTAGAGGAGAAGAAAACATACACACACGCACGGCACTAATGTCAATAATAAAGTAAAATAACGCCAAATAAAAAATAGTAAAAACATATGATAAAATATATGTAAAGATAAAATATAAATATTATAAATATTACATTAATAAGTAAAAACATAACATTGAGATAATAATAGCAGTAAAACATTTATATAGAAAACAACATAATAAAATAATGAAAACCAAGAGTTTAAGATCATCAGTAAATGTTGAATATTAGACTTCAAAAATATCTATAACAACACATTCATAATAACACACTGCATGAAGTAAAACTGAAAACATTGTGTTTTAAGTTGTAATATTTGGTGATTTATTTTGAAAATATCCATTAAAATAATAATACTTTAAATAAAAATACTTGTAAAATGCACTTTCATTGTTTTTAGATGGATTGTTTTGAAATGGTAACTATATAATTATTTTTTTCTTAAATTAAAAAAAATTATTACAATAAAAAAGAAAATAAAAGTAACCATAGAACTTTAAAAATAACTTAGTTTTTTGTGGTTTTTTTTTTTTTACATTTCTGCCCCTACTCCAATGAGTTATGCAGTAAGATTTACCATGTTGGCATGCGCTTCCATTCGTACCTGGGTCATCAGTGGAGGTTTAACCATCTTAATCCACTTCTTCGTACCACCACTCCTATGCTGCATTATACAGACCAACAATGATAAGCAAAAGTGCAAGGCGTGGCATTACAGAAAGGCACTTCGTTTTAAATCCAAGGTGAGTGCACTTTAAATATCCATAAATTACATTTGATTTGCATTGAAGCTAAGTTATAATCAACTTAATGTTTTTACTTTCAGTTAATGTTAATGTTACACCACAGGTTAATTCAAGTCATACTTCAAAATGTCTATGCCAATTTGGCATATGTCAAAGAAGTAACTAAAAAACCATAGATGGGAAAAACTAAGAAAAACTCAACTTTTATTGAGAAAAATAAGTACTTGGAGTAAAAGGTTTGGCTACAATATATTTTTCCTAAAAAGTGATTCTGTTTTGGAAATATGGTTTTGAAAGGAGACAGCAAAAGAAATGCCACCACACCTTAGAAATAAGGGGGGCGTTTTGCGTAAAGTAGAGCACATGTAAATGTCAAATTTAAATATTTGGATGACAAGGCGCTTCATGTAAAATGTTACCTCAAATGTTCTCCTGGCCACATCATGTTTTTTTCACTGAGAACAATATGGGAACAAATTTCCCTCTTAAACTTCTGGTAACTCTCATGGTGCACTTCTTTGAATACCCAGTTGCCAAACAGAAGGGTTCAATCCCTGTTCATAATTAAAAATATGGTGAAGTTCATTATTTATGTTTTAATGATGTTAAAATTGTTTAATACGCTAAACTTCAGAATACTAATAAAAAGATGGACTGTTACTAAACCATGCTGATTGTCAAAGATGTTAGATAATTTAAGACGTGATAGTTCTACCTCAATGAAAGCTTTTGTTTATCTGGAAATTCATTGTGTTGCTCAAGGTAATATTATTCATATGTTGCTGGGGATACATATGATTTCAGCCTTTCAAAGTTCCTCTTGGACCACCAATTTACGACCTCAGTATTTGTCAAATATAGCTATAAATGCTAAATGGGTTAAACTTGTGAAGCACTTTTCTACCTTCAAGGTACTCAAAGCGCTTTGACACTATTTCCACATTCACACACACATTCACACACTGATGGAGGGAGCTGCCATGCAAGGCGCTAACCACCAGACTTCACCAAGACACTTCACCAAGTGTCTTGCTCAAGGACACAACAGACGTGACTAGGTTGGTGGAAAGTGGGGATTGAACCAAGAACCCTCAAGTTGCTGGCACAGCCACTCTCCCAACCGCACTACGCCGTCACTACGCCGCTGAACAAATAGTTACGGCCCAGACTGCATATTGTCTATTATTTACATACTATTGGCCATAAAATAGTTAAAAAACACCTCAAATATCTTACAAATTTTCCTCTATGCTTTATTTGGGAGGGAAAAAATGTGCACCTGAATTGCCAAATACTATAACGCTACAGCTGACCGTGCACACCAATTGACACTTGGTAGAAAGGTATTTCATGTTAATTAATGCATTTCTTGTTCAAGCCTGTGAAAACTACCCTAATTTTATTAACATTACTACCAGCAATAATGTCCGGCTGTGTGTCTTGGAACCTCCGTTGAGACATCTGCGTGTGGAGTTTTCTTTGGGTACTGTGGCTTCCTCCAACATTGTAAAAATATGCATGTTAGGTTAGATGGAGACTCTAAATTGTCCATGAATATGACTGTGAGTTGTTTGTCAATTTGTGCCCTGCTAATTTTCGTTAGCCTGTCTGTGAGCTAGTCCATTGTACGTTAGTTAGCATCATGCTAGCGGCATTAGTAGAGCCAACCCTCATCAGGTATAGTTGTATCACTTTTTTTTTTAAGTTAATTCCAAACTGTATTGTTAATTTAACGTGATTCCTACAAGAATGTGTACTTCATGTGTATATTGATGTACACAACTCAAAACCATGGCACGTTATGTAAATGGTAAAGAGAAACAGAATACCATGATTTGCAACTCCTTTTCAACTTATATTTAATTGAATAGACTGCAAAGACAAGATAATTAATGTTCAAACTGGAGAACTTTATTTTCTGCAAATTTGATGCCTGTAACATGTTTAAAAAAGTTGGCACAAGTTGCAAACAAGACTAAAAAAAGTTAAGGATTGCTCATCAAACACTTATTTGGAAAATACCACTGCCCTGGGCCAACTATTTTGCAATGTGTTGCTGCCATTAAATTCAAAATTGCAAAAAAATAAAGTTTCGCCGTTCGAACATTAAGTATCTTGTCTTTGCAGTCTATTCAATTGAATATAAGTTTCACACTTGGGCTATGACTTGGACTATGGGATAGTTTATTTCTCCGATACAAAGAAAAATTGGCACGAGCGAAACGTGAATGTAAGAACATTTTGATTTATTACTACACAAACAAACTACAAAAAGGCAAACAAATGGCGCGCACAATGGCGGAGAACAAACTTGACTAATGAAAAACAAATGACTAGCATAAAGGTTACAAACTATAAACATGAAACAAAAAGACTTGCACTGTGGCATGAACAACAAAACTTGCGTGGCGTGGACAAAATGAACAGCAGGGTCATTGGCATGAAAGGAGTTGAGGAATACGGGATGTGAAGTTGTCAGACTGAATACCAGCTAACTGTGGTTTAAATAATAACTATGACCATTACAAACAGGTGTGAGGGCTGAGGACTGGGGCGTGACATGAGGGCCAGGTGAAAATTAATGAGTTGCTAAGGAAAACAAGGAAGTGCAAAAGCAAGAACTGAATGTCCAAAAAACAAAACATAACATGACCAAAACAAAACATGATTTGCTGGGCATGACAATAAGTTGAAAAGGATTTGCGAATCATTTTACGAATTACACAACGTGCCAACTTCACTGGTTTTGGGTTTTGTACTTTCCTTTGTGTGCTGTGCTTAGTTTACATTAACTTTATTGTGGAGAATATCAATACAGCTCCTTAAATTATATATTTTTTATCCGTAATTCAAAAAACTGTTTACATTTGCGGCAAACTAAACTCCAACTTTCAGGGAGGGCAGAGTATCGAGTAGCCTGTTTTACCTTTTATAATAAGCAGCAACAATTGAAAAATTTAGAAAAACAATATAATTAAAAAAAAATATGTTATTACTACTAACTAATAACACTGATTTGTTTTTAAATATACATAAAACATTTGTTCAGCTTTTTGTAAGAAAATATAGATAGATAGATAGTACTTTATTGATATGTGTTCAAATGTTCATCATTGCCAATCTAAATGATCATGACGTCATATATGATGATTTCGTTGACCACGCCCCTCCACACCCTTAGCCGCGCCTCTACCGCCACATATATAGTGAAAATCTGGGGTAAGCCCTGTCGTTTCTTACTAGAATAATTGCAAAAAGGATAGGTTGACTCGCCACTTAGTATATGTCTGGAAGAGCAATCATTTTAATTCAGCAGAAGAAGCAAACACCTGCAGAGCATGGCAGACACACACAAACACACAAACCAGGTTCACCACCACAGGAGACAATCAGACATGTTAAAATCTAAGTCTACACATCACTGCCAGGTTGCTATAATATAAATATATTAACATGACAAAAATATACAAATAATTAAGTACAATGCAGTCATTTGTAGCAGCCTCGGGTTTGGCTGACCTCTTCTTACGATGTCTAAAATTTTTTCACAAGTCTGCATTAAAAACCTTTCACGTTGAAACTGATCCAGTACTAATTTCTGGTACTTGGGAATCCGTATCGGTTCTCTACAGGAGTACTTAAGTGTGTGTTAATGTGCTAATAAATCTACTTTTTAAAAATAATAAAATACTAGTTGTGTTATTTAACATTTAAAACTGAGCTGAGAAATTGAAAAGTTATTATATACAAAACACCTCTTAGTCTCGCCAATATGCATTTTGCATTTTGTATTTTTTTTTAACTTGTATTTCTTTACATTTTATTTATTTATTTGGATTTACTTTGCAGGTTCATTATTCTAAAGGGTAGTTGTTGAAGCATACACATGCCAGGTAGAGTAGTATAATTGAGTATAATTGTGTACTTACTACTCACATTAGTATTATATTCTACTTTGTATTGTAATCTTATTTGTGCTTTTTATATCCATTAATGCATTTGGTTCTTAACTATTATTTCTGTGTTTTTTTCTATATTGTTAAAATGCTACACATTTTTAGATGAGGGAAAATTCTAATTAGTGATGACACTGCCAAAGCGTGGAAATATGGCACCGCTTCATGGAATGTGTACAATGAAAACACAACAAAAAATAAATTTATAGCCACTATTTCAAAACAATTCGCACACACAGAGTAATATTTGTGCAAATTTAATGATTCTGATGTTTGTGTTATCATATAACAGATACTAATGATTGTTTCTTTGATTTTTTTTTTTAAATAACTGTAATATGAGCTGGTCTTTTAAACCGTTCTCACAAAAGAATGACTCCTCAAAAAAATCTAATAAATAAAAAGTCCCATCTCTAACACAGAGAACAGAAAAATGCTAATGTCTTTGTGCTCTGAGGTGAATCTGAGATATGATTGGTTAAAGAAAAAGCCCCGTTGCGAGTAGTTTAAGTGACATCCGCCCCCTGATTCTGCAGGCTCTGTGCAGATTACATTGACATAGCAGCACTTAGAAGCTACGAAATGAAATGTATAATCAGTTTGGAATAAATAAAAGAATATCATGAAATAAATGCACAAGTTTCCGTCGTAAATGTAGTTCAACGCTTCTTATGTTAGTGCTTAGGCTTGCAGAGAAAGCTCGGCTGGCCCTAACCGCCTTTTACTGGTGTTTATACATACTGAACGTGTATTCGTCTGCACAGCCCGCTATGTTTGACAAGTTAGTTGACAGCTTGGAGATTTGCTAACAATATGTATGTAATTGCTTTGGCTGCTCTGCATGTGTTATCTTGCATGCAGCTGTATTTTTACAGTGCATTGCTCTCCCTAACCTCCCTCCTCTTTCTGTTCCGTCGACTTGTAGAAAGCACATTAGTCTGACACTTAATGTGTGTCACCGTCCAAAAAGCAGCTGGTCTGACTGGCTGCAAAAAGCCACAGTGTCAGGTCATTAGCGCGTTAGCCTGTCGCTGCCAACGAGCTAGCTGCCAAAGCGTGCTGACGGCTTTTTTGTTAATAAAAGAATATTACACGTGTTCCCGGCATCCGCAGCTTTGATGTTTAAGAACAAATTTGCCTAATGTATTCCACGGATTGCATCTGGAGGCAATGCAAACCATTCGTCTTCCTCCATCGTCTTTCGTCAGCCATTTTCTTACAGCGATCATGAGCTCATTTGTTAAAACCAGTGACTCCCGTCTTTGTTTCCATTCGTGGGCCGCCGCATGGCTCATTAGTCACGCTTGGCCCCCTTGGCAATCGACTTTGCTCCCACCCGAGGCGCCGCTGTTTTTCCCAAGCAAATGGAAAAACAGAAGACGTAAGGTTCCTTGAGCAAGCACACCTCGCAAGCATGTAAACTAATGAATCGATATTGACTTCCAGAAGTTGACACGGGGGATTTCAATAAATAAATGATCAAAAAGACCTAAATATAAGACAATATTTTAAACTACAAAACAATCGGAAAAAATATACAATTTTACATTGGGGCAAAAAAGTATTTAGTCAGCCACCCATTGTGCAAGTTCTCCCACTTAAAATGATGACATATGTCTGTAATTTTCATCATAGGTACACTTCAACTGTGAGAGACAGAATGTGAAAATAAAAATCCAGGAATTCTAATTGTAGGAATTTCAAAGAATTTATTTGTGAATTATGGTGGAAAATAAGTATTTGGTCAACCATTCAAAGCTCTCACTGATGGAAGGAGGTTTTGGCTCAAAATCTCACGATACATGGCCCCATTCATTCTTTCCTTAACACGGATCAATCGTCGTGTTTCCTTAGCAGAAAAACAGCCCCAAAGCATGATGTTTCCACCCCCATGCTTCACAGTAGGTATGGTGTTCTTGGGATGCAACTCAGTATTCTTCTTCCTCCATACACGGCGAGTTGAGTTTATACCAAAATGGATACATGGATGATACACCAGAGGATTGGGAGAATGTCATGTGGTCAGATGAAACCAAAATGGAACTTTTTGGTATAAACTCAACTTGTGTTTGGAGGAAGAAGAATACTGAATTGGATCCCAAGAACACCACACCTACTGTGAAGCATGGGGGTGGAAAGATCATGCTTTGGGGCTGTTTTTCTGTTAAGTGAACAGGACGATTGATCCGTGTTAAGGAAAGAATGAATGGGGCCATGTATTGTGAGATTATGAGCCAAAACCTCCTGTGAACCTGAGGAAGGCTACGGGCCCAGATGGGGTCCCGGGACAGGTACTGAGGGACTGTGCAGACCAGCTGGCCGGAGTATTTACTAAGATCTTCACCCAGTCCCTCTCTCAGGCCGTCATCCCTTCATGCCTGAAGACCTCCACAATAATCCCGGTGCCGAAGAAAAACTCCGTCAGCTGCCTGAATGACTACCGTCGAGTTGCACTTAGACCTATAGCCATGAAGTGCTTCAAGAAGCTGGTACGGACCCATATTACCTCAGTCCTCCCTCCCGAGCTCGACCCACACCAGTTTGCCTACAGAGCCAACAGGTCCACAGAGGACGCCATCGCCACAGCCCTACACTCCTCCCTGGGTCACCATGTAGACGGGGGCGAGCTACATACGGCTGCTTTTTGTGGATTATAGTTAGGCATTTAACACCATTATACAGTACCTGATAGACTGGTATCCAAACTGTCAGACCTGGGTCTATCGAACTCCATCTGCATGTGGATTAAGGACTTCTTATCCAACCGCCACCAGAGTGTGCAGTTGAGTCGCCACATCTCATCGAGCCTGTATATCTCAGCATCGGCTCCCCACAAGGCTGCGTGCTGAGCCCCCTTCTCTACTCCATCTACACATACGACTGTACACCTGCCCACTCCAGCAACTCCATCATCAAATTTGCGGATGACACCACTGTAGTTGGGCTCATCTCGGAGGGAGACGAGGCTTCATATCGGGACGAGGTGGAGAAGCTGTCGGATTGGTGCACAGTCAACAACCTGGCCCTGAACACCTCCAAGACCAAGGAGCTGGTCATAGACTTCAGGAGGAATAAAACAGACATCCTGTCCTTGATCATCAGTGGTGACTGTGTGGAGAGGGTCTCCGACTTCCGCTCCCTGGGAGTCCACCTGGCCAACGACCTATCCTGGAGCACCAACACCACGGCTAGCATCAAGAAGGCACACCAGAGACTGCACTTCCTGAGAATACTCAGGAACAACCACCTCTCTCAGGAACTGCTGGTGTCCTTCTGCCGGTGCTCCATTTAGAGAATCCTGACCTACTGCATCTGCGGTTGGTTCAGCAGCTGCACGGCCGCAGAGAGAACGGCGCTCCAGAGGGTCATAAAGACCGCCCAGAAGATCATCGGATTCCCCCTCCCCTCCCTGGCTGACCTGTACAGCTCCCACTGTCTCAGGAAAGCACAGAGCATCCTGAAAGACCCATTCCACCCCGGGCACTGCCACCTAGAACTGCTACCCTCGGGCAGAGGCTATAGGGTTTTTAAAAGCTGGCAAAAATAGACTAAAAAACAGCTTTTACCCAAGTGCCATAGTAGCATTAAACAGGCACTGAGTGAGCACAATATGTTCATCATGTCCTCATATGTCATGTCTTTTTATTTTTTTATTTTTTCGGACTATCATGTGCAATAATGTTATATATATATATATATATATATATATATATATATATATATATATATATATATATATATATATATATATATATATATATATATATATATATGTGTGTGTATATATATATATATATTCATATGTATGCATATATGCAAGTGTGTGGATATATATACATATATATAGATACATCTCTTATTTCTATATTTTTTTACTTTTTATATTACCAAATTGTAAATGCACCTTGGGGCAGGGGTGTCAAACTCAAATACAGAGTGGGCCAAAATTCTAAACTGAACAAAGCCGAGGGCCAAAGTTGAACAACTTAACCTTCTAATAGGGACCCAAACAAATGTTGCATTGAATATTGAACAAGCAAGGCTTATATAACTTTATAGTGACATGCAAAATCCAGTTTTGTTGGTAACGGGGGTGTATATTGAAGCGTCCCGGAAGAGTTAATGCTGCAAGGGGTTCTGGGTATTTGTTCTGTTGTGTTTATGTTGTGTTACGGTGCGGATGTTCCCCCGAAATGTGTTGGTCATTCTTGTTTGGTGTGGGTTCACAGTGTGGTGTAACAGTGTTAAAGTTCTTTATGCGGCCACCTTCAGTGTGACCTGTATGGCTGTTGACCAAGTATGCCTTGCATTCACTTGTGTGTGTGTAAAAGACGGATATAAAACGTGACTGGGCCGGCACGCTGTTTGTATGGAGGAAAAGTGGACGTGACGACAGGTTGTAGACGATGCTAAAAGCAGTACCTTTAAGGCACGCCGCCAATATTGTTTTCCGGGTGGAAATTTGGGAGAATGGTTGCCCCGGGAGATTTTCGGGGTGGGCACTGAAATTCGGGATTCTCCTGGAAAAATTGGGAGGGTTGGCAAGTATGAGAATTAGCGTTGAATGCGGTGATACAGCAGCACCGCCACTGTTTAATATCGGAGGGCCAGCTCTAATGTTAATTTATTATTGCCTCAAGGGCCAAATGAAATTACATGGCGGGCCAACTTTGGCCCGCGGGCCAGAGTTTGACACCCTTCTCTTAGGGGATATACTCCAATTTCGTTGTTCTTTGAACCTGTTCACTGCAATAATGAAAATAAAAACTCTATTTTATTCAGCGGTGTCTTATGTGCGGGTCAATACAGTATGTATTTTGAGCATTTGTGGGTTAAATTTTCAGCAATTAAAATTTTAAACAGTTCCTCTGGGTGTTTTTTTCCTGTATTGACCTGGATATAAAACATTATTTCCTTGGAAAAAAAAGGTCTAAAAGTCTTGCATTTGTTGCGTGTAGATGTATACATATAAACAAACAGGCTGTGAGAAATGTGTTCAGAGCTTTTTTTTCCGGTCAACCACACATGCGGGTCTTGAAAAAGAGAGCTTGTCCTATGTTTTTGGAAGTATAGTTATACATAAAAACCTACGCCAAAAGGGGCGCAGATCGCTTCTTGTCACTTAAATCCAATGGTGAATGTTGTCTTTATATTCAGGGCTCTTCATTAAAATTTGTCATACACACGTTTTTGAAAAGAGGTCTTATATAGTTGGGTCAGTAAAAATATTTTTTTCTTTTTTTTTTTCTTTCGTTTTTTTGCAAAAATGTGTTTTGAAAAAGATAGGTCTCTTGATGTCTTATGTTCAGAGTCAGGGTTATATTACAGTTGTCTTATATTTTTGTCAATCGCCTGCAATAATGTCCTTTTTTCATGCTTGGATTTCCTAAAAACAGGAATTTAAAAAGAAGGGCTTGTCTCATATCCAGGATATTCTTATGACTCAATAAAAATGTGTCAAAAAATAGATATTTTACGTATTTTCTCAAACAGGTTTTGAGGATTATGTCACGTTTTAGGTCATCATGCAATCAGATATATATATTTATATGTATATATATATATATATATATATATATATATATATATATATATACATATATATATATATATATATATATATATATATCCATATATATATGGATATATATATATACATATATATGTATATATATATATATATGTATATATATATATATATATATATATATATATGGATATATATATATATCCATATGTATATATATATATATATATGGATATATATATATCCATGTATATATATATATATATATATATATATATATATATATGGATATATATATATATACATGTATATATATATATATATAGATATATATATAGATATATATGTGTGTGTTTGTATATATAAATATTCATGTGTGTGTATATATTTTATAATATATATATATATATATATATACATATATATACATATATATATATATATATATATATATGTATATATATGTGTGTGTGTGTATATACATATATGTACAAATCCCGTTTCCATTAGAGTTGGGAAATTGTGTCAGATGTAAATATAAACGGAATACAATGATTTGCAAATCATTTTCAAACCATATTCATTTAAATATGCTACAAAGACAACATATTTCATGTTCAAACTGATAAACATTTTTTGTTTGCAAATAATCATTACCTTTAGAATTTGATGCCAGCAACACGTGACAAAGAAGTAGGGAAAGGTGGCAATAAATACTGATAAAGTTGAGGAATGCTCACACTTATTTGGAACATCCCACAGGTGTGCAGGCTATTTGGGAACAGGTGGGTGCCATGATTGGGTATAAAAACCAGCTTCCATGAAATGCTAAGTAATTCACAAACAAGGATGGGGTGAGGGTCACCACTTTGTAAGCAAATTGTCGAACAGCTTTAGAACAACATTTCTCAACACGCTTTTGTAAGGAATTTAAGGATTTTACCATCTACTGTCTGTAAAATCATCAAAAGGTTCAGAGAATCTGGAGAAATCACTGCACGTAAGCAATGATATCACGAACCTTTGATGCCTCAGGTGGTACTGCATCCAAAACAGACATTAGTGTGTAAAGAATATCACCACATGGGCTCAGGAACACTTCATAAAACCACTGTCAGTCATTACAGTTGGTTGCTACATCTGTAAGTGCAAGTTAAAACTCTAGCCAAACTCATTTATCAACAATACCCAGAAACACCACCGGCTTCGCTGGGCCTGAGATCATCTATGATGGACTGATGCAAAGTGGAAAAGTGTTCTGTGGTCTGACGAGTCCACATTTCAAATTATATTTGGAAACTGTGGATGTGGTATCCTCCGGAACAAAGAGGAAAATAACCATCCGGATTGTTATAGGCGCAAATTCCGAAAGCCAGCATCTGTGATGGTATGGGGGTGTATTAGTGCCCAAGGCATGGGTAACTTACACATATGTGAAGGCACCATTAATGCTGAATGGTCCACACAGGTTTTGGAGCAACGTAGGTTGTCATCCAAGCAATGTTATAATGGATGCCCCTGCTTATTTCAGCAAGACAATGCCAAACCATGTGTTACAACAGTGTGGCTTCGTAGTAAAAGAGTGCAGGTTCCTTTCTGGCCCGCCTGCAGTCCTGACCCGTCTCCCATCTAAAATGTGTGGCGCATTATGAAGCGTAAAATACAACAGCGGAGATCCCGGACTGTTGAAAGACTGAAGCTCTACATAAAACAAGAAGGGGAAAGAATTCCACTTTCAAAGCTTCAACAATTAGTTTCCTCAGTTCCCAAACGTTTATTGAGTTTTGTTAAAAGAAAAGGTGATGTAACACAGTGGTGAACATGCCCTTTCCCAATTACTTTGGCACGTGTTGCAGCCATGAAATTCTAAGTTAATTATTATTTGCAAAAAAAAAAAAATTATTAGTTTGAACATCAAATATCTTTGTAGTGCATTCAATTGAATATGGGTTGAAAAGGATTTGCAAATCCTTGTATTCCGTTTATATTTACATCCAACACAACTTCCCAACTCATATGGAAACGGGTTTAGAATATATGTATGTGTGTGTATTTATGTATGTGTATATATGTATGTATATATATATATATATATATATATATATATATATATATATATATATATATATATATATATACAGTATATATATATATATATATATATATATACAGTATATATATATATATATATATATATATATATATATATCTTTATATATATATATATATATATATATATACAGTATATATATATATACATATATATGTGTGTGTGTATATATATATATATATATATATATGTGTATGTATATCTATATATATGCGTGTAATTCTATTGCTTTTTTGTTCTTAAATTTGGCATATGTCCTATATTCATGGTCATCTTATATTTAGGTTAATCCAAAAAGTTTTTAAATTGCCTTTTTTGCCCTTGAATTTGTGTTAAAGATTTTTTTTTAACAATAAGTGGGTTTTCAAAAAGATGGCAAATGTGTTTGGCGTCATCTTACAATGTGGGTCGTCTAATTTTGATTTGTAAATTTTTTTTTTGTTTTCCGTTCCCTCTTATTACTCTTATCTCTTTTGCTTTATTTGCAGTTATTTCAGAATTTCGAAATATCGATTGCAACAACCTGAAAGTTAGATGTTTGTTAGATATTTGAAGTCTTGTGTTTTAGTGTCCAACGTCCACATTCGTTGCAGAGGCATTTTCACCTAAGATCTGAAGTGATGTCTCGGGGAGTGCAGGTGGGGTCCAATGGGGGTGGGGGGTGAAGGGTGTTGTACATAAGCCAGCAAAGCCAAAAACGATCCCACCAGAAAGCGCGAGCTGCTGCCAAAGTCCGATGTGCCTCTTCAAAAATAATCACTCTTAAAAACAAATGTTCAATTCCTTGGTGAGTAACATTTTCAAGTCTCACATTTCAAGTCTTTTCTCTCTACTTTGGCAGTGCCGGCGTAGGTCGCACGGGTTGCTTCATCGTCATTGACGCCATGATGGAGCGCATCAAGCATGAGAAGACGGCGGACATTTACGGTCACGTGACGCTGATGCGCACCCAGCGGAACTACATGGTGCAGACCGAGGACCAGTACGTTTTCATCCACGACGCGCTGCAGGAGGCCGTCAACTGCGGCACCACCGAAGTGCCCGCCAGGAACCTCTTCGCCTACATTCAGAAACTGACGCAGATAGAGGGCGGGGAGAATGTAACCGGCATGGAACTAGAGTTCAAGGTGGGATGTGAACCAGTTTTGATTGTTGTAGAATCAAGGTTTCTTGTCAATGGTCCAGTTTTAGGCATTTTGGAAAAGCTACTGGTTCCATGGAGTCCAATGATTAGTATTATGGCTGCGATGTCTAAAGATTGGCACAGAGACTATTTCCTTTTTGTTGGCCCGCAAAGTTCTAATGTAACAAGATCACGCTAACACGAATGCTACTTCACCCTGAAAACTTGCATTAGCTTTGCACAAATTGAAAGTGTTTGCGTGTTTTTAATGAAAAAAATCATTTCGGCGTAGTCCCGTAATTGGTCAAAATGCTAAGAGTGAAAAACTACAAAAACACAATCTTAATGATCATCAAGCAGTATTTTTTTTTTCTAGCATTAGTTTCTATCAATGATTTTTCGGGTCTCTGGGAGAAATCAACGTTCAACATTTGGGCCCTCTTTAAAAAAGTAGCACATTTCCAGCTTGTGTTAATTTTTTTGTGTCAGTAATATCTATCTAATCCAAGGGTGTCAAAGTCAAGGCCCATAGGCCAAATCCGGCCCGCGACTGAATTATCTATGATATATGATTAGTATTAGGACCGGCCCACAGGCCACAGCCGCCTGCTGCAGTATTGCACGTACCAGTACTCCATCAGTGTTGGCGCTAGAACTTTTCAAAATGGGGTTCCAGGGCCCGATCAAGTCATAGAAATGAGGTCCCACAGTAAATGTTTGTGGTCCCACTTTTTGGTAACCGTTTTGAAAACAAATGGTAAATTTATGCATTATCCTGTTACATCTCACATTCTATTTTATGTTTTGGAAAAATAATTTAAAAAGAATACAAAAGAAAACACCTTTTTATTGAATTATAAACATTCATTCACTTTCTTCTTTCCGTTATGGATCTGAACTATACCACTGCAGGTATTTTTTTCTATATTTTTTCTGTAATATTTTCAGAATATGTTAGTTCTATTTTTGGCCAAAGTAAGACAAAGAAAACAATCTGAAGTTGTCTTTATTTTTTAGTTTCAATGCAATGATTTTAATAATCCAGCCCACGTGTGCACAGATTTTCCTCCATGCGGCCCCTGAGCTAAAATTAGTTTGATAACCCTCATCTCATCGCTCATCAACCGTCTTTAGCATGTTTTAGCATCATTTTTCCCAATTCGCATGTTCCCAGCTTGTGTCTAGGCCCTTGGTTTTATCTAGTCCTGCTGCATAACGACTGAATACTCCCCTGTTTTAAAGACCTGACCTTCTACCTTTTCTTTGCTATGTCCTTTCTGTGCTCCTGCTTTTGTATGTAATTGTATATATAACCATAAAAGTGCATATAACGTACCTTGTATGACTCTACTGCTTCTGTGTTCCAATGCAGCGCTTAGCAAACACTAAAGCCCACACTTCGCGATTCATCAGTGCCAACCTACCGTGCAACAAGTTCAAGAACCGCCTTGTCAACATAATGCCATTCGAGTCCACGCGAGTTTGTCTCCAGCCCATTCGTGGCGTGGAGGGCTCCGACTACATCAATGCTAGTTTCATTGATGGCTACAGGTAAACTCTTTGTCAACTACTGTACATGTCTTTGCTGTTTTACCATGCTAATCCCACGCTGGTCCCTGCAGGCAACAGAAAGCCTACATTGCCACCCAGGGCCCCTTGGCAGAGACCACAGAAGACTTCTGGAGAATGCTGTGGGAGCACAACTCCACGATTGTTGTCATGCTAACCAAGCTCAGAGAAATGGGCAGGGTATGCATTCTTAGAAATCCTAGTAATGGAATGGAACTTTATTGTTATTGCACTTGAAAAGTTTAACATCATTTAGGTATCAGTACAAACCCAGACATACGGTTATACCGTTTACAGGATAGACAGAACAGGAAGACTGATGGGTCGCCACAAGGGTGGTTCCTCAAAATAAAGGTTGGAAAAAGATAAACAGGGAGGGAGAAGGAAGGAAAAAATCCCCCTACCCCAGAGCTAAGTTTGATATTTGCTTTTTACCTTGGGGAAAAAACTTTGAGCAAATCACGTATATATTAGGGCATACAAAATGTAAGACGTCCAATTTTGCGTGTGTGTTTTTAAGCCTGAAGAGTTGCTTTGTTCCTTTGCCTTGGTGCATAGCCACTCAGTCCAACAAAGTTCAACAAAAAAACAGTGTGTGTGTGTCCATGATGGAAGGGGAAGGAATTTGGAGCTTCTTCTCTGCCCTGACCTCTGGAGGAGTGTCCTAGCAATGACCTTGCCAGGTCAGGGAAAACAATCAAGATTAGTCTGCGTTTTTGTGAGCGAGAATAAATTTAGACTTTTCACTGTAGTTCTCCATTCTGGATCTCAATTTGATCCCAGTATCGCCTTGCAGAGCGGAAAGCTTCCCCAAGATATTATCCAATTTGTGATTTAGTCCAGAAACCACAAAAGTCTGAGTGCCCATAGCTCTACCCATTCTTCCGTAGTTTGTGGCAGATTTGGGGTACTTGAACAGCTGCTAGCATCTTCAGAATTTGTCGATACATTAATCCAATGAGCAGATGCCCTGTTATCATGGTTTTGAAAATGTCTTCAATTGTCCTGACTGAAAGAATCGCCAGGCATGTGCAACTCCATTTCATCCTAAGAGTCCGTCTTGAGTCTAGCACCAACTGTTCCGTCAGGACAAGCAATTTCCCCCAAACCCAAGTTTTTGGTCGAGAAGATCTTGTCACTTTCAATTTCAAGAGGCTAGCTGATCAATTCCATTGTTTAACATTTGAAGAGCAATGCAAAAAGAGTCTCCAAGAAAGTTAAGACAAGACATGACAAGGAAGCAAAAGCAGGTATGAAAAATGAGAGGGAAGGAAAAGTGTCCACTTTTGTTGAGAGATATGGGTGATATGGCCTAAAATCTATATCAATCAATCAATGTTTGCTTATATAGCCATAAATCATGTGTCTCAAAGAGCTGCACAAGCCACAACGACATCCTCGACTCAGATCCCACATCATATCGCGATATACTTTATATTGCTGCCTCCTGAGATAATAATTTATATCACAACATATTACTTTGTTTATAGTAACAGTTTATATTGTATTTAAATGATAACAAAACCATTCCCAATCTGGATACAAAGGCTTTTAATTTGGCTGCTGACATATGCGGTAATATTCTTCCCGGACCCCAGGAAAAATATTCTCCACTGCGGTGTAGACTAATGGGGATCCTTAATAAAGTAAACTAAACATATTGCACAATTTCAATTATTATTTTTTCTAAACTACTAATCATCTACTTAATAATTTACTGTTAATAGCTAGATACTTTCTGTATTGCAGCTCTATCTACACTTCTGTTAAAAATGTACTAAGCACTTATTCTTCTGTTCCATTATTTTACACATTTACATTAGTTTTGAGCAGTACTACATGTTTGGGTATTAATCTGATACCATGTATTAACAGGTGGTATTGGTCATACCACTGCTGATACCGATGATTACATTTTCCTAGATCAAACAATCATTTCATTGTTGATCAACACTGTAATCAGACAAATACACAGGATGGCAGAGCAACAATATAAATTAAATATTTATATTTCCTACTACTGACTCCGATTTAAATCTTTAGTTTGTAATCTGTAACAAAATAGACCCAAAACAAAACTATTATGATAAAAAAAATAATCTAATCACTGTAGTGTTGATCATATGGATAATATACTTGGTATCTTTACTGTTGATATATTAATGGAGCCGCCGACCTTGTTCAAGAGTTCTAGCTTTGGGGTTAGCATATTGTTTCCTACGGTGTAGAGTTTAACTCGTTCTTCCAGTGATAATGGTATTTGAAAGAAATGTACTTTAGTTGCCACCATGGAAGCAAGGATTTTTGACTTAGAAGTGGTTCTTCACTGTGAAGAAGCGTTAGCGGCTGGCTGGGTAACAAGGATGCTACATTTTTTTGGAGACGCGGTTGTCTGTCACTGTTAATTTTGCGGGACACAGCTAGAACATGTCATCAACATGCATTATCACAATTTAACGATATTATTGAAAGTTCTTCTGCCAAATCTATATCATTTGTATCGTATATCGTCTATATCGCACAACACAAGACGCAGTGTGAATAACAGTGCTTGTCTCCCTTAGGAAAAATGCCACCAGTATTGGCCCGCAGAGAGGTCAGCTCGGTACCAGTACTTTGTGGTGGACCCTATGGCCGAGTACAACATGCCACAATACATCCTTAGGGAGTTTAAAGTGACCGATGCAAGGGTAAGTGGTCGTTTATTGAAGGATGATGATTCACGTCCATCTAATATCACATTGCCGATCAACATTTTCTCAGGACGGCCAGTCACGAACGGTGCGGCAGTTCCAGTTCACAGACTGGCCCGAACAAGGAGTGCCAAAATCCGGGGAGGGCTTTATCGACTTTATCGGCCAAGTACATAAAACTAAAGAGCAGTTTGGCCAAGATGGGCCTATTTCAGTCCATTGTAGGTAAGTGAACGCCACTTCAATGTGTTCCTTGTGGACCTGCAGAACTCACAAATTAGCACCAAAACTCCTGATTTTTAGTATCCCACTTCTGACAGGACTTTTGACTTGCTAAAGCATGTTGCTCCTAGATTTAAAAAATGTCAAATAAGAAAACCAAACTAAGTCCAGCTGATGGTCTCCAAACTTGGTGTAAAGACAGTAAGGATATTGTCAGTCTGCTGAGAAAATACATTTTGTAGGAAATGTGTTTGGCATTAAAGTACCTGTAGAGTGGAAAAACAAATTAACTTTATGGGGACGGCGTGGCGCAGTGGAAGAGTGGCCGTGCGCAACCCGAGGGTCCCTGGTTCAATTCCCACCTAGTACCAACCTCATCACGTTCGTTGTGTCCTGAGCAAGACACTTCACCCTTGCTCCTGATGGGTGCTGGTTAGCGCCTTGCATGGCAGCTCCCTCCATCAGTGTGTGAATGTGTGTGTGAATGGGTAAATGTGGAAGTAGTGTCAAAGCGCTTTGAGTACCTTGAAGGTAGAAAAGCGCTATACAAGTACAACCCATTTATTTATTTACTTATGTGCTTCTATTGTGTTTTGTTGTATTTATTTAACCATATGAAATTGTATATCCAATCCGTAAAGTATGAGAAAATACCATCCAAACATCACAAAATGACACTGATTCAGTCGGCCGTTATGAATAGTCCGTTCCGAATATCTTCGGCAATTTCCGTAGATTCTATGTCACTGGAGCACCGCTTTTGCAGTCTGACCATTTTATCGGATCAGTCACACTGGAAATACGCACACATTTTAAAGATATGTACTGTTTATCTTTCATAATCCTTATGTAAGACAAGAACACGCTTTTTTTATGCGTTCAAAATCGAAAATAAATAGCTGACAATTGAGTCAACAGATCAAGGGTCTTCCATTGCGCCCAATATATCCTCTAAATACAGTGGTTCCCAACCTTTTTCTAGCTGCGGACTGGTCAATGCTTGAAAGTTTTTCCCACGGACCGGGGGGGGGGGGGGTTTCCACAAAGAAATACAATCATGTGTGCTTACGGACTGTATCCATGCAGACTGTATTGATCTATATTGATATATAATGTATACATTATGTTTTTTATGTTGATTTAAAAAGTTTAAAAAATTTTTTTTTATTTTTTATTTCTTGTGTGGCCCGGTAACAATCGGCCCGGTGGTTGGGGACCACTGCTCTAAAACATTTAAAAATTGCCAACAATATTCCATTTAAAAAGTTACATTTATATAAATCGACCTAAAAATTAACCAAATATGAGTGATATTGTTATTATAAGCGCCAACGCAGACAGTCTACTTTAGCGGTGCAATAATAGTGGTAGTAGACGAATGTGGCCATGGACCGAGAGGCTGGTCGACTTTCTCATCCCCCGAGATGGTGAAAAAGACGTTAGTTACTGCAACCTTTTTTTAACTCTTCGTGAGGATTGTGATTAATTCTGCATCTAAACGGGATTATGTGGGCTTTTTGTTTGTTGGCATCCCAGCGAGAGTGAAAATTATACAGTAGGTGTATGTTTACTTATGGTTAGTTTGTATGTTTAGCACCAGCAAAGCTGCTGATTTTATAGTGTTACAATAAAGTTGCATCCGTTTAATACTGGGCTTCTAAAACTTATTGCTCATCCTGCTTGTGCTCAAAAATATAAGGTTCTGGATCGTCATTTGGTAAAAAAAAAAAAATACTCAACTGATGAGTAATTTTTGATTTACTTTTTAATGGTAGTTGTACAACCATAGTTGGTGTGTGTGTGTGTGTGTGTGTGTGTGTGTGTGTGCGTGTGTGTGTGTGTGTGGGAGAGAGACACTACTACAGCATGTATTTGTATAAGAAGGGGATTCGCCTGACACATGAAACGTGACAAATATGTACTTTAGCAGCCAGACGGCAGTAGACTGTTGATTATCTTCAAATGTTTTTTGTGGCAATTCTATCTTAGACCACAGTGTCAGTTGTTATGTATATTTTAGCAGACTGTAACCCCACGGGTAACCCCACGCCTTCCTCTCACATGAGATCCAGCCAGGAATGGCGCCATAGGAATCCATTCCCTGCTATAAGTTTGTAGGGCGTTACAACCCACCTCAAGATATAGTATGTAGCGGCTGTATTTTGCCAACATAATACTTCAGTCACCAGACAATAGCACAGAACTTTGAGGAATGTAAGGAGATCAAAATGACCAGGAAAGGAAACTATATTATCTGGGGGGGAGAACCACTCTTCCCCTTGACCTCTATCTCCTCTTTGTCCCCTCCCCTCCATCGTACAGCGCCGGCGTCGGTCGAACTGGCGTTTTCATCACCCTCAGCATTGCCTTGGAGCGAATGAGATACGAGGGCGTCGTCGACATCTTTCAGACGGTGAAGATGTTGCGGACGCAAAGGCCGGCCATGGTGCAAACGGAGGTACGTGTGCACGGGGATAGGGACTCTGTAGATTCCACTGCATGCGACCTGGTAATCCATACTTAGATTGACCAGGTTCTGTCGCAGTTTCCAAGCATCCACTCCATGATCCCAGAATGGGATTAAAAAAAAAAAACACATTGTTTTCTGTGTTTCCAGGATCAATACCAGTTCTGCTACAGAGCGGGACTAGAGTACTTGGGAAGCTTTGATCACTATGCAACGTAAAAAGATCCCCCCGCCGCTCCCCCTGCCCAAAATTTTGAGGGAAAATGTGGCAAGGAGAAGGAAAAGGAGAAGGAGAAAAAAACCCAGTTGCGCCTCTCTTCTGAGCCATAAATGAACTGCTTGAGAACGTACGAACTCCTTGCTAACAGCTTATAAAGTGTGCCGTCAAGAAGAAAAAAAACTATGGAAAACGTCAACAAAAAAAAAAGCAAAGGACCAAGTATGAACTCCACCAAGTGATGGACCATTGAAGCATCCTTTTGCTTCAAGGATTTATTTGGGAGTAAAAAAACAAACAAAAACAAAAAAAACAAGGAGAGACATCGGAGGACATTGTAAAGAATAACATCGGACGGACGTTCAGTAGTAATAAATCCAAGTACGCCCTCTTCCTGTCTCAGTGTTCATCTACAGTTTGGCGAGGGGCTTTACGAAATAAGTACGATGATTAATTTTTTAGTACTTTATTATACAGTATGTTTTTTGTTTTTTTTTACACTCTGAATTTTTTTTTTTTTTTCAATGCAGATTAACTTTGGGTTGTAGCACTGAGTGCATCAAGAATTGAGCGTAAACAAACATTGTTTTCAACGTTTGTCACCTCCCACACAATAAATCCCGGGCTTTGTGGAATCAACAGGGATGAGCAAAGTATGAAGCTGCTGCTATCGATTATCTTAGTTCTTCCAGGTCGGGACGAGTCGGGAAAAGATATACAAATGTACATGATATAAAAATATATATTATTCTACAGACGAATTATACGAAAGTGATATTTTTCACTGGAATGCACATCGGTTTGGAAGAAACTTGTATTATTTCTTGTGCAATAAATATGCAGTCAGCATCCCATCCTTGGCCACACCCACCGTTATTTATTAAACCCATCTTTTTTTTTGTTGCCATTGTGCATTTAGAGTGCCTTATATATTAATGCCTGTTTTTATATATTTTCATCTTTTAAGTTGTCATTCAGTTTAATTATGTATATTAAATATATACGCACATGTTTATTTACAGCAGTATTCCACTATGTCACACCCGATTATATATATATGCAAGTAACATTTTAAAGGCTTATATTTTCCTTTTCATTGGCCTTACCGTAGCTGAGTAAGTCCAAGATTTGTTAAAAATAGTTAAAATGAATAAACAGTGTTTAAAATCTTGACATTTCGTACTGGCAAGGTATTTCAAATTGTATTTCACGTCGTTAGCAGTGCTGCGATTTTTGTCTGATAGACAAACCCCAGAACCTAAGTATAAAAGTTGAATTGTGGGTAGAAAAACACCCCAAAAATAGGGCTCATCCTCCTTTTCTTATCAAATAAAATAAAAGTGGGATTTCAGTATTTCATGCACGTTTGTCGAGGGCAGCCATCTTGTTTCTTTGCCAGCATTATACACGCCTGCTTACATTTTAAACCAGATTCACCACTTCTTTGCAATCTTAACCAAAATAAAAGTCTGTACTGTAACGCCTTGTTTTTGAATAATAAATTAAGATACGGTCTTAAAGTTTTGTACACCTGCTCATGAGTCTATAGGACAAGTTAGATTTGTCATTAACGGTGCTAATGTCAATTATATACGCCATCTTGTTCTTTGCAAAATAAGCTATCCTAAATTTCCCATCAGATGTGTATTTAAATGTCACTTTGTCGCAATTTTGACCAAAAATATGACCAGTAAATTAAAGTCCGATCTTGAAATTTCTCGCAGCATTACAGTTGAGACTTGAGACAGTCAAATGTATTTTCAATGGTGCTTATGTTGATTATATTACGTCGTTTATGAATACTGGGGCCGGTCATCTTGTTTTTTGTGAGATAATCCTGGAACTCCAGATCAGATTTGTCCCTTTTATGTTCACTCTTGTCCCAAATATCACCTCTTGGTAATATTGATTAGGAAAAAAAGTGCAAATACCCTTTTTCACCAATAAGTGATTGTTGAATTTTCACATTTTATATGTTTGTTTGTTGTAAATGTGGCGAAATACAAGGTAGTTAAATTATTCAATTTAATTAGTTATGTTTATATTGTATGGCGGCCAGTAGTTTATGAAAATACATTTTTCAACCGATTAAATGTGGTCCAAATGAGGGAGGACAAACACAAATGGTGGCGCATACGTAACTAGCGTTCAATGTAGCTAACTTAGATTTGCACTTCTTATCAGTAATAGTTGTGCAACATTCTGTTTTCAGAGAGAAAGCCCCAAGCTAGCCTCCATTTCTGAATATATTTTTTGACTTTGTGCATGCAAAAGTAGTTGAAATGAGAGAGGAAAAACACAAACAACCAATATATATCTGTTCTTGTCAATGAAAATGTGCGCAACCGTATTTTCCGGATTTTAGGCTGCTACTTTTTGACCAAGTTTTGAACCCTGCGGTTGATAAAACAGTGCGGCTAATTGAAGGATTTATTTGACGGTCGAAAAACGTATTTCCTGGGTATACTTCTTGAACTGGAAGTATAATCGTCAATAGCGTTTCTGCTCGAAAGGATTCTTCCTTCATCACTCCAAGAACGTTGAAGTTTGACAATATAACTAAATTCATACACACTAAACCGTCCCATGTGTGATCTCTACCATAAATTGATTAACGTGGACCCCGACTTAAACAAGTTGAAAAACGTATTGGTCAATTGTACGGAATATGCACTGTACTGTGCATTCTACTAATGAAAGTTTCAATCAATCAAAACTCTGTAGGGGTGTTTTCATGCACCTTTGTACATGCTTTCAAGCTAATATAATTAAGTTAGCGTCGTTAGCATTAGCGAATTTGCTAACACATCCACAAGTGTCTGCGTTAGTATTATTTCCTACCATTGCATTTTTTTTAATATTGTTTCAGTTTCGTAAATTCGCGAAGAGTTTTGCAAACGCACCAAAATGTCACAATAGAGAGCGCCTTTGCAGCTATTGGTCCATGACAATGACTTCTGTTTTGTTTGATCAGCCGTTTTACTGCCGTGTTACAGGCACAGTTTGGAAACAATTGAGGTATGTAAATGAATATTTCCAAAATCTTTCAAACCAGTATGTATTTGCGGTTAATAGTCAGGCATGGATAACATCTGTAAAAATATTTATTTCTACATAGAATAAATACTGGTGCGCTATAATCCGGAAAATACGGTATGTTATTTATGGAAACCTGGTAGTTAAATGATTCAGTGTTGTTAATTGTGCTTTAGTCTTTTTTTTATTCAGCATACAGAGTGGTCATTCAATTTTGGAGAAACATCTGTAAACAAATTTAAATATTGAATCGAATTTGTGCTGTAAAATTTTAATCTTCACCCAAAAAAATAACTGTTTATCCAACTTTTTAAACCAATAAATTGAAATCTGATCCTTACTGCTGTGAATGTGAATGACATAATGGGGCACTATCTTGAATTTCAGAAAACATTTTTCAACACCAAACAGAAAATTGTTGAAATTAAGGGAATGAACAATAAACCAGGATAAACAACATTTTGCAGGCATTTAACGCCATTGATGAACCTTTATTTCTTTCAAATAAACTCGCTTGGATTTCATAATTATTCAAATGTAAAAGTGATAGGAATGAGTAGCAAATGAAATGATACCACAAATCCCTTCTGGAAAATCTTGACAAAAAAACAACGGCCTTTTACTTTATTTTAAATCATTAGCGACTTTTCCAACCGCTTTGTGACAACTTTTTGGATGTGCATTCCAGGGTTTTATTTCCCTTGTCAACATGAGCAATTATCTTTCATGTTTTTTTTTTTTGTTTTGTTATTTTCCATACATAAAATTGCTGTTAATTAAAGCTATTTCTTTATTGTTGCATGGTTATAAAACATGGCAGGATGGGCCGACAATAGGAAGATTTGCACTTTTCCCTATCTTTGTACTATGCACTGCCCTATTGATTCTAAACCCAAGAATAGAAAACCACTTGAAGCCATCCATGACACAACACATCACTTTGAGTGTATGAGTGTATGTAAATAACACTTATCTTGAGAAAAAGACGAATAATACAATAAAAAAAAAGAGCATCCACTCCGATGCCAACCAGCAGATGACTTGGGAAAATTCTACAAACCAGACCCCCCCCCACCCCCCACCCCCTCGCCCAGCGATCATATGTTCTTGTGGCCATTGAAGCTTGGAGTGTCATTACCGGAAATAAACGTTGTCTTCTCTGATCTCTCTCTTTATCTATCTATCTATCTATCTCTCGTCTGGATGCATAGACTGACAATGACGTCATGAAATTGTAAAAACTAAAACAAAAAAACAGCTTGTTCAAAAGTTCATAAATTACCTCTGATTAGTTGTAAACTGTTTATTTTTTAATTTGTTTTGATGTTGAATGAAAGGAGTGCTTTTTATTTTCTTACTTAGGTCACGTTGGTCGGGGAAAAAGTCTGTATGAAAAATCAGTTCTATGCTGACAAAAAAAGTCACATTTGTTTATAAATAAATTCTATTAAAAAATGTCTGTGGTATGCAACGCCAGTTTCATTTATTTACCTCCTTCAGGCCACGACCCCCCACCACCCCCAGGCTGTTTCTTTAAATAACCTCAACAACGCTAGTCAAAGATTCTCTTTGAAACGCGTTGCCATTTTTAAGGATTGACTGCCTGCAAAAATGCTGACCAAAGATCCTGGAACAAGAATGCCGCTGTTTTTAGGAATCTGTTTGAAAAATGGTTGTTGAAGATCCTCTATGACAGGAGTGCTGTACTGTTCCCAAGGTCATAATTTAAAAATGCCATGACAAGAGTTCTCTGCTGTTTCTACGGTCCTAAATTTCAAAAATGCCAATCAGAGATCCTGTGGAACAAGATTGGTCTGCTCTTTTTAGGAATCTGCTTAAAAAAATGTCTGTTAAAAATCCTCTATGACAAGATGTGTCTGTTTCACTTGTTGGGGACGGCGTGGCGCGGTTGGGAGAGTGGCTGTGCCAGCAACCTGAAGGTTCCTGGTTCAATCCCCACCTTCTACCCACCTCGTCACGTCTGTTGTGTCCTTGAGCAAGACACTTCACCCTTGCTCCTGATGGTTCGTGGTTAGGGCCTTGCATGGCAGCTCCTGCCATCAGTGTGTGAATTTGTGTGTGAATGGGTGAATGTGGAAATAGTGTCAAAGCGCTTTGAGTACCTTGAAGGTAGAAAAGCGCTATAGAAGTATAACCCATTTACCATTTGTAACAGTAACTATACATGAGTAATAATGTATCATCATCATCATGGGCGGTCACTTGACTGAGTATGGGTGTATCCCTTTATGGAGGATGCCTGTGCGTGACTTAGTTTAACGTGGGGAGACTGGTGCACAGACAGTCAGCACATGATATTTGACAGAATCGGGTCAGGGTCCAGTGGCATGGAGTCCCAGATGCCTGGGGACCCTTTTCTGCTGCAGCCTTCTTCCACCATCGCAGCCGTTGTGGTAGTTCTTAAATCTACCTGCTCCGCAGTTGAGGTCTTCACCGTATCCCTGGCCAGGGGGCAGTCAGGTACTAGGCCTTAGCCAATGGCCACCTGGGGTAACAGTAGTAAAGGGGTTAACCTCCTAGTGCCCCAAAACCCCATAGAGGAGCCTCCACTGCCGGATGCACTTTAAAGGGGGATATTATCACCGGACCTATGTAAGCGTCAATAAATACCTTGATGTTGCAGAAAAAAGACCATATAATCATCATCATCCCGCGTTTCCTTCCACCCACATTTAATGCCAAACAAACACTTACCAATCGATGGATTTAAGTTGCTCCAGTGTCAATGCGAAAGTTCCGAACGTTTTGTCCGCACATTTTACCGGTGATCCGAAGGCAGACATGGCCGAATAGCGTCAATAGCTTTTCGCTCAATAGCTTCAGTTTATTCTTCTTCCGGCTTGAAGCCGAACCACCACCAGATGATGAACTCCCTTCTGTTTTTCTTGGGAATTAATTCTTCCTTCATTCGCACCTTCTTTCTCTCGTATCACCACTTGCACGGCTCCGCTAGCATCACAGCTAACGTTACCCCGTCTGCTACTTCTCTTCTCCGTGAGGGCATATACGTATGTGACGTATGACCTGACAGTATGTGACAGGTGTAAGTTTGTGCGCTTGCTGTCTGTGAGAAGGACACACAAGAAGGTGTGGGAAGTGCCTGTAGTTTAATGCCCGCAGCTAAACGCAACTGTGTGAGAACGTATACGCGAATATCACGATATAGTAATTTTCTATATCGCACAGAGACAAACCCGCGATATATCACTTAGATCGATATATCGCCCAGCCCTACTACCCACCTGCACACTGCTTCCTGACGACTATCGACCAAGTCATTGGCCTTGTGATTAAAGTGTCCACCCTGAGACTGGGAGGTTGTGAGTTCAAACCCCGGCCAAGTCATACCAAAGACTACAAAAAAATGGGACCCGTTACCTCCCTGCTTGGCACTCAGCATCAAGGGTTGGAATTGGGGGTTGAATCACCAAACGATTCCCGAGTGCGGCGCACACTGCTGCTCACTGCTCCCCTCGCCTCCCAGGGGGTGAACATGGGGATGGGTCCCATGCAGAGGACAAATGTCTGTGTGTGACTATCGTTGGGACTTAAACTTTAACTTTAATCTGCAAGTCGGGGAGCCGACCAGCGCATAACCATGCAACCCAAACTTAACAGTCCAATTTTTTGTGTTAAGGTCAAAATACATGCAATTGCATGCAGTAGGCCTAAATGCACTTTTTCTGTCAAAAAAAAAAAACATTTAGTAAGACAATAAAGTGCTTGACTGATTGGCATTATTTCCAGGCTACCACAGGCCACATACATTGATGTAGCCTTGAGTTTGACACCTGTGCTCTACAACAAGAGTTCTCTGCTGTTTCTAAGATCCATCCATCCATTTCCTACCGCTTGTCCCTTTCGGGGTCGCGAGGGGTGGTGGAGCCTATCTCAGCTGCTAAGATCTGACTTGAAAATGCTAATCAAAATTCCTTCATGACCAGAAGTGAGTTTTCTCCAAAGCTTTGAAGTGAACTCACAAAGAGGATTAGGCTCATGGCCCCCAGTTGAAGAACCCTTGAATAACCCTAGTCCTCTAAAAGTCCGTCTAAAATCCCGTAGACAAGGCTCTAAAAGTAATTTTGTTCGTACCTTTTAATTCTTAGGTCTTGTTCTGTCCATTAAAAGTCAAACCTTATCTTGTAGTTTGGGAGCAGTGCTAAAATGATTAGCGGCCAAAGTACACCGCAGTTGTCAGCACTCTGTCTTCTGCTCGCTCCAATGAGGATCCTTTTTTTGGATCATCATCATGATGGTCGTCATGGGCCAGGCTGCAGGGGATGGACCCTGTCTCTATGCAGCACATCAGCCTTTCACTGATGTGAAGGCGCAAACTCCCCCTGCCTCCGACACTCCTCACCCCCAGGCTGGCGCGGTTGCTCGTAGACTCATGGCTGTCCATTTTGATCACAGCACACAGACACTTCACTTATCCCGCACGTCGTTGCCTTAAATTGGAGATTGTAGTTTAGTGGAAGGCCTCTGGCCTGCTGAAACAGCTAATGTGAGGAAAGGATGCTGGGGTGTGAATCACAACATGATAAGCTTCAATGTCAACATCCAATCCAAATACATGACGTGGCCTGGATAAAGGTGTCCATATGTTGCAAAGATGACCAAGAAAAGTACAATGGTGTCACATTTCTTAAATAATTTTTTAACCGTGTTCAAAAATTATAATTTCATTTGTGGTAATCCTAGAAAAATTGTAAATAAATGAAAAAAAAATGTGTGTGTGTATTTATGTGTGTATACAGTGTGGCAAAAAAGTATTTAGTCAGCCACCGATTGTGTAAGTTCTCCCATTTAAAATGATGAGAGAGGTCTGCAATTTTCATCATAGGTACACTTCAACTATGTGAGAGACAGAATCTGAAAAAGAAATTTAGGAATTCACATTGTGGGAATTTTAAAGAATTTATTTGTAAATTACGGTGGAAAATAAGTATTTGGTCAACCATTCAAAGCTCTCACTGATGGAAGGAGGTTTTGGCTCAAAATCTCACGATACATGGCCCCATTCATTCTTTCCTTAACACGGATCAATCGTCCTGTCCCCTTAGCAGAAAAACAGCCCCAAAGCATGATGTTTCCACCCCCATGTTTCACAGTAGGTATGGTGTTCTTGGGATGCAACTCAGTATTCTTCTTCCTCCAAACACGACGAGTTGAGTTTATACCAAAATTGATACATGGAGTATACAGCAGAGGATTGGGAGAATGTCATGTGGTCAGATGAAACCAAAATATAACTTTTTGGTATAAACTCAATATATATATATATATTTACAGGGGCGCCGCTAGGGATTTTGGGCCCCATAAAAAGAATCTTTACAGGGCCCCTCTGTATTATAATTTCATCATCATTAGGGGCCTCTCTGGGCCCCCCCTCCATCATGGGCCCCTAGAATCTGTCTCCTTTATCCCCCCTTTTCGGCGCCCCTGTATATATATATATATATATATATATATATATATATATATATGTGTATATGATGTAGGCACCAGCGCCTCCCGCAACCCCAAAGGGAATAAGCGGTAGAAAAGGGATGGATATATATATATGTGTGTGTCTATATATATATATATATATATATATATATATATATGTATATATATATATATATGCAAAATACGATAAGGGTATCGCAACTGGCTCACCTTTACAGGTACTTGCTTGCCCCTGCACCATCTGTGAGCCTGTGGCCTCGCTCTCTTCATTTCTCCTTCCATCAAGGCACCGGCGGGACTCTGCATGGCAGGGACGTCCTCCACCCTGAGCCAAGACTAAGCTTGACCACATACCTTAACTGGACATGAGTTGCTTGGCATCAGAAGGTTCTCAAATGGGCACCCCCTGTCATTAACGTTTCGTCGAATTAAACCCATGATGCTTCGGAGGGGCTCGACAACAGATCTAGCGTCCTGGCTCTACCCCTGCTGAATGCCACTCAACTCTATGTCCCTAGTCCTTCAGTAGGTCGGCTCTGCCACCGCACCTTTCTTTGTATCCAAATCCAGCGTGATGCTCCCTCTGCCTATTTAGTGGTGTTGGCTACCAGCCGCTTCCTAGCCAGCCCCTCGATCCCTAGCAGTCCGAGGGCTCTCCAGAGCGACCGCCCCGCAAAGCCTCAACAGCCCACCTCCACCGGTAGGTTCCAGGCCTTTCATCCATTTAACTGGCTCTTGAGGATGAGGGTTTGGTATTTCTTGAATTTGCGTTCATACGCCTCCTCCATCCTCTCTTCCCAGGGTACTGTCAGCTCGATAAGCACCACCTGTTTGGTTCCTTTGGACCACAAAACAATATCAGGTCTCAGGGTAGTGTGGGCTATCTCCTCTGGGAATTTCAGCTGCATCATCAGGTCGACCCGCATCTCGCAGTCGCTTGCCGTGTTCAAGACTCCTTTGTTCCTTCCTCCTGCTAATGCGCTTTCACCCACCCTGATGAAGTGGATGAAACGAAGCCCATTAGAGAGCTGCCTTGTCCTCTTCCTGGCCTGCTCAACACCCTCTGCCAGCTGAGCAAGGATCTGGTCATGACGCCACCGGAACTTACCATCTGCTAAACTTGAGTGACAGGAGGAGAGGACATGCTCCAGGTTGGCTATCTTTCCGCAGAGTGTGCAGCTGGGACTCTCTACCATTCCCCAAGTATGGAGGTTTGATGGGGTGGGCAGGGCAGAACACAGCAGGAACGTGATCCGGTGGCCTTCCATGCTCCAGATGTCCTGCCAGGTTAGAGATCTGTCTTTTACACTCTCCCATCTAGTCCAGCTGCATTGTTTGTTCATGGTTACTGCCTTGACATGCCGGCTTTCTTCTTCAGGCTTTCGGACCTCCCTCTGCACCAAGCCTTGCCGCTCCTTTGGGTCAGCTTTGTTCCACTTTGTTCTGGAAGAGCAACCCAGACCAAGTTTTCCCTGGGCTACTAATCCCACAATGTCAGCGTGATGCAGTCAATCCTCCGCCTCCCTCAAGCAGAGTAGTAGATTTAAAAAAAAATTGCTTTTACAATTGTAAAGAACAATGTTTTATCAACTGATTGCAATAATGTAAATTAGTTTTAACTATTAAACGAACCAAAAATCTGACTTAGTTTATCTTTGTGAAAATATTGGACACAGTGTGTTGTCAAGCTTATGAGATGCGATGCAAGTGTAAGCCACTGTGACACTATTGTTATTTTTTTATTTTTATAAATGTCTAATGATAATGTCAATGAGGGATTTTTAATCACTGCTATGCTGAAATTATAACTAATATTGATACTATTGTTGATAATATTCATTTTTGTTTCACTACTTTTGGTTTGTTCTGTGTCGTGTTTGCGCCTTCTCTCAATTGCTCTGTTTATTGCAGTTCTGAGTGTTGCTGGGTCAGGTTTGGTTTTGGAATTGGATTGCAATGTTATGGTATTGCTGTGTAGTGGTTTGTTGGATTGATTAAAAAAAATATATATAAATGTAAAAATCGATTCTGAATCGCACAACGTATTCAAATAGATTTTTTTCCCACACCCCTAATATATATATATATATATATATATATATATATATATATATATATATATATTAGGGGCATATATATACATATATATGTATGTCAAAGTTAACGCGATAATCGAATCATGATCGTAACAACGCATACATATATGTCTATATACATATATATGTAAATATAGTCAGTGACTTCGCTATGAAAGTGGGTGACATTGTTATCACCAGGAGAGATGAGATCACCTACCTAGGTTCCATTCTAGACGCTAATCTTTCCTGTGATAAAATGGCAACCAAGGTAATCAAAAAAGTCAACCAAAGAACGAGATTCCTCTACAGAATCTCCTCTCTGGTCAACAAAAGCACCTTGAAGATTCTAGCGGGATCTCTCATTCAACCCTTTTTCGATTACGCTTGTACCTCCTGGTACCCCAGCACCTCCAAAACCCTCAAATCTAGACTCCAAAGATCCCAGAACAAGCTAGTCCGGTTACTTTTAGACCTCCACCCCAGATCACACCTCACTCCAACCCACTTCTCCAAAGTGGGCTGGCTCAGGGTGGAGGACAGAGTAAAACAACTTGCACTGAGCCTAGTCTATAAAATCCGCTACACCTCCCTGATACCGAAGTACATGTCAAACTACTTCCTGACCGCCATAACCACAACACCAGGGGGAGCGACACAAACCACGTTAAACCCAGATTCTGATCTAACAAAGGTCTTAACTCATTCTCCAGGTATGCCACATCAATGTGGAATGCACTCCCAACAGGTGTAAAAGTTAGTGCATCTCTATAGCCCTTCAAAACCGCTCTAAAACACCTCCAGGCAACTTCAACCCTTTACTAATACCCTCCTCCATTCACATCCCATCCCCCCGGATTGTAAATAACCAAATGTAAATAATCAAATGTATTTCTAATGTCTATACTTGTTCTTATGATATCTGAACTCACTATGTTCTCTGCTGGCTGTACATATCCTACCAAGTAAGACCTACACTGTTTCAATGTCCATTTCTCCGTTGATGCAATTGTTGACGACTGAAGTACTGATATCAACCAAAGCTCTACATCCCACCCTCTTTATTGTAAGTAATGTAAATAATTCAATGTATATACTATGATGATTAGCCTGAGTGATGACTGTATTATGCTGATAGTATATATTTGTACCATGAATTCATTTACGTGGACCCGACTTAAACAACTGGAAAAACTTATTTGGGTGTTACCATTTAGTGGTCAATTGTACAGAATATGTACTGAACTGTGCAATCTACTAATAAAAGTTTCAATCAATCAATCAAACACTCTTGGCATTCTCCTAATGAGCTTCCCGAGGTAATCACCTGAAATGGTTTTCACTTCACAGGTGAGCTTCAGTGACAATCTACAATGTAAATTGTCATGAAAATAAAGAAAACACATTGAATGAGAAGGTGTGTCCAAACTTTTGGCCTGCACTATATATATTATACATTTTTGTACTAGATGTTTGAACCATATAAAAAAAAGTATGTCAGCTGTGGAATGGAATATTTGTGAAACATATCCATCATAAACATATATTGAGAACATATGTGGTCCAGACATATACAAACATTACGTACTGTATGTTTTGAGAGAAAAATATTATTCAAAATTGTTTTGGCTCGGAGTCCCGCAATGACCTAATTGTAATGGTGTTCCTTCTCTACTGATCTCTAATTTGCATATGTATGGAATCACACCCACTAAATATTGACAATGAAGGGCTTTAAAACTAGTTGTAACACAGCTATATATATCTAAAATCATATTGATCAGTTTGAAATGCTGGGGAAAAAAATATGAATAATAGAGTAAAATAATAATACTGTATTTCCTTGAATTGCCGCAGGGCATATAGTATGCGCCTGCCTTGAATTACTGACGGGTCTAACTCGCTTCCCAAAATAATTAGCGCATGCTTAGTATTACCGCCTGGTCAAACTCGTGACACCTCCTCTGTCATCATTTTCAAAATGGAGGAGGCTGATTTCAATACCGGTAATTTGAAATCGCATAAAGGGAAGAAGATTAAGAGCTATTCAGTAGGATTTAAGGTCCAAGCTTACATCACACTCAAATTTTTACTGCATACCTTTGGTAAGTGCCGGAGTGAGAAGAGGTTTTAAAATATTTTGCGAATGCTTACTTTTACCGCATGCCTTTGGTAAGCGCAGGAGTGAGAAGAGGTTTTAAATTAATTAGCGCCCCGGCGGCAATTCAAGGAAATACGGTAATTACAAAAATAACAATACAATAATAAATAAGAAAAAAATAATACAAATAAATATTACACCATCTCAAGTTTGTCACAACTGCATGCATCTTGCTGCCAAGTTCACTACTTGATATCGATGTTTTCAGTGTGGCTAGAAATGCAGTCTTGCTGTCTTTCCTGCCTTCTCGGCGAACCTTCACTTCCCATATTTTTTTCCTTTTTGGGTTGTTTGGAAACGTACGCAATTGCTTCCCACATCCCTACGCCGTACAACAGGTAATGGTTACATAGAAAACATTGGGCAAACACTCTTCAATGAAAAGAAATGTATAGTGAGGAAGTGCAGTGTTGCTAAGCTGCGGCTTCAAACTCATATGATACCCTGTTGTCACGTGAGGGCTTTCGACCAATCAATGCGGAGATCGCCCATAGTCTCTCTATACACGGCCCTGTATCAAACTAACAGAAAAAGTCTGGAGCTAAAGTCAAACAGAGAAGTTTCTTTAATGCAGAAATGTTGACATGAGTAGGGAAGAAGTAATTAAATTTGGTTTAAATGTTATTGATAGTTTATTCAATAAACATGTATATATTATTATTATTTATTATTCATTTAATTACCATTTATGTATTTTAGCACTGTGTAATTGTATGCAAAAGTCCTTTCTTTTGCAGTATATTTGATTACTATTTACTTTTGCAAGCAGCCTGACCCAAGCCTTGAAAATAATCTTTGTGATGAACTCATGGTTTCATATCATTTGACAAGGTTTAGCCTGTTAAACTGTAAGTAGTTTAAATATAATCAAGAGTAAGATTACTAATTCAGTTATATTCTGTAGTGGAAAATTTGGGGCCCAAGGTCAAAAAGGTTAAGGACCCCTTTTCTAAGGCCTTGTTTACACTAAGCCGGATAAGATTGTCCAGGGTGAATCACACCTAACCTTGTCCGTGTCCACACACAAAAATACCACTGTTTAAGACCCCCGCCCCTCTCCGTCCACCGGCGCAACGCAACCTAGTACGCATGCGCGGAAAATGCGCACGTCATTGTCACCTCCAGTGTTGCTCTGATTGCAAGTTCTTAAATGTAACTTATCTTAACAATATCCAGTGTTGTGGTATTTCAACTAACTAGAATGCAGTGTGATGTGGGACCCTATTGTAGTGAATCACACCTGAGACATCATAAATCAATCAAATCTTTATTAGACACGCAAACAATGTGATAAAGAAAATTTTACATCAATCAAACTAGGGATCTAGATATCTGGTCAGGATACTCCTCACTTTGCCTTCACCTTCATTGTCCATACCTTTTTGGTGACTTTATATATTGTGGACCTAGACGTTGATTCCACGACATACACGGCGGACAATAAATGATACAGTCTGCTTTGCCAGTCCAAATGCATTCGCAGTTTTCCTCGACGGCCAGGTAATACAAAGCACATGTTACCTTTTTTATAACATCCTTGGGAGCTCGCATTCTCGTTGTCTCTCCTTCGACAAATGGACAAAGTTTTCCGCTAAGTAGAATCACAGCTGACATTCCAAAGTTGTCTTGCCGTCTGAGAAGTGTTGTATCCCAAATAGCTGCAATCACTTTCTCTTAATGTATTCATGTGTGATTTCCACAAGCGTTTGTACAGCCGATGATTTTTTGTGCAGACTTTATGACCCTCTGAAGCAGACAAGCAGGTGATTCAGAGCGTCATATAGTCCGCACAAAAAATCATCGGCTGCCCCCTCCCCTCCCTGAAGTATTTACATAACTCCCGTTGCCTCAAGAAAGCAACAACCATCACCAAAGACAGCACACACCCTGGCTTCCACCTGTTCAACCTGCTACCATCAGGCAGGCGCTACAGGTGCTTTAGAGCCAGAACAAACATGCTCAGAGACAGCTTTTTTCCCAGAGCTGTCACCATCTTGAACTCTAACTTATAATAATAATAATTGATCCCTGTACAATATCATGCCCTAATACCCTACTGTGCAATACTACTCTTCGAGTGCAATACGTCCGACACTGATTGTTATTTATTACTTCGGTACTCTTGTCGTGCTTTGTATATTGTACAGTATTTTGTATTTCTATAGTGTTATGTATATTGTACAGGATTGCTTGTTATTTTTATTGGATAGTAGTCTGTTTATTTCAATTGTTAGTTTTTCCTTTATTACCTCTTGTGTTATTTATTTTACCCCATATTTGTTCCAACAACCGCACCTTAAGTTGGAGTCTTTAATCTTGTTATATACAAATATAATGACAATAAAGTCTATTCTATTCTATTCTATTCTATACTATTCTACATGTAGAAGAAAGAGAAACTCGGGCATGTTTGGATGACTCGCCTTCATGTTGCCAGTGGTTAGCTCTGGTTGTTATGAAACACTTCCTGTGTGTGCGGGGTCTTTCTGGCTCCACTTCCTCTCCGAACTCAATTTGTAAACGATCCAAGAGTCCATACAAAGCTAAGTGCCGGAGATTCAAGAAATACACGGCGCACTTACCTGTGTAAAAATGTGTCCGTGGAGGGGGACCTTAAACGCTGGTTTAGTGTGGCTGAAAAGGGGTCTAGGCTAAATAATTATTTGTTTAAGGGGTTAAATGCCTTTGTGTAAACGTGACCTAAATCATGTAAAGATGTATTTATTAAAGATCCTCTATATGACAGAAGTGTCCTGCTATTTTGAAGAAACTGGAGTAAAAACAATGATTTTTTCCTTAAATAGAATAACATACCTGTATGTTGCAAAGCCCTGTTAACCTTTCCACTTGACAATAAAAATATATATAATGTTCTGTATATTGTCGGCTACTTGAGGCCAATTGCACATCAATTATCCTGTCAAGCCTGCGAGGAGAGGGGAAGAAAGGAACAGGAAATATAATTTACGAGCAACCTGAAGCAATAATGCTGCGCCTGCCACCTCACCAGGGGGCAAAGAGTGACCTCAGAGATGACATGGTGACAATTATTACGGCTATGCTTGCACTTCTAATAACAAATAAAATGTCCAGGGTTGCAGAAAGTAAAAGAAAAGTTGCCATATTCTTGACATAAAAAACAACAAATCCATTAGCGAAAAGTCAAGCGGGATTGTTCCGTTGAAAGACGCAGCAGTCAATCCTCTACTTGGTGGCGGCGACTTGGGCAAAGAATATGTCGTTTAAATACAAACCCTGTCTCCATATGAGTTGGGAAATTGTGTTAGATTTAAATATAAACGGAATACAATGATTTGCAAATCATTTTCAACCCATATTCAGTTGAATATGCTACAAAGACAACATATTTGATGTTCAAACTGATAAACGTTTTTTTTTTGCAATTAATCATTAACTTTATAATTTGATGCCAGCAACACGTGACAAAGAAGTTGGGAAAGGTGACAATAAATACTGATAATGTTTAGAAATGCTTATCAAACACTTATTTGGAACATCCCATAGGTTTGCATTCTAATTGGGAACAGGTGGGTGCCATGATTGGGTATAAAATCAGCTTCCATGAAATGATAAGTAATTCACAAACAAGGATGGGGCGAAGGTCACCAATTTGTAAACAAATTGTCGAACAGTTTTAGAACAACATTTCTCAACGAGCTATTGCAAGGAATTTAGGGATTTTACCATCTACGGGCCGTAAAATCCTCAAAAAGTTCAGAGAATCTGGAGAAATCACTGCACGTAAGCTATGATATTACAGACCTTTGACCCCTCAGGCGGTACTGCATCAAAAACAGACATCAGTGTGTAAAGGATATTACCACATGGCTCAGGAACACTTCATAAAACCACTGTCAGTAACTACAGTTGGTTGCTACATCTGTAAGTGCAAGTTAAAACTCTGCTATGCAAAGCAAAACCCATTTATCAACAACAGCAAGGAACGCCGCTGGCTTTGCTGGGCCCGAGCTTATCTACGATGGACTGATGCAAAGTAAAAAAGTGTTCTGTGGTCTGACGAGTCCACATTTCAAATTATATTTGGAAACTGTGGATGTGTTGTCCTCCGGAACAAAGAAGAACATAACCATTTGAATAGTTTTGGGCACAAAATTGAAAAGCCAGCATCTGTGATGGTATGGGGGTGTATTAGTGCCCAAGGCATGGGTAACTTACACATTTGTGAAGACACCATTAATGCTGAATGGTCCATACAGGTTTTGGAGTAACATATGTTGTCATCCAAGCAACGTTATCATGGACGCCCCTGCTTATTTCAGCAAGACAATGCCAACCCACGTGTTACAACAGCGTGGTTTCGTAGTAAAAGAGTGTGAGTACTTTCCTGGCCCGCCTGCAGTCCCGACCTGTCTCCCATCAAAAATGTGTGGCACATTATGAAGCATAAAATACGACAACTTAAGCTGTACATCAAGCAAGAATATTAAACAATTCCACTTTCAAAGCTTCAACAATTAGTTTCCTCAGTTCCCAAATGTTTATTGAGTGTTGTTGAAAGAAAAGGTGATGTAACACAGTGGTGAACATGCCCTTTCCCAATTACTTTAGCACATGTTGCAGCTATGAAATTCTAAGTTAATTATTTGCGAAAAAACCCCAAAGTTTATGAGTTTGAACATCAAATATATTGTCTTTGTATTGCATTCAACTGAATATGGGTTGAAAAGGATTTGCAAATCATTGTATTTTGTTTATATTTACATCTAACACAATTTCCCAACTCATATGGAAACGGGGTTTGTATAATTGCATACAGCACACACACGGGCAAGTTCAGCCTCATGACCTAAACATCATGTAACGTATTATACATGATCCACATCACCACCAAATCACTTGGTAGGCTAGTTGTTAAGCAAAGTAGGCGGTTTTGTTAGGTAGAAAGATGAGAAGAAGGTTCCAAGGGTAGGTAGGCTGGTTTGTCAGGTAGGAGACTGTTTTGTTACTAGGCTAGGCGGTTAGGTAGGTTGGTAGACTAGTTTCTAGGGTAGGTACTGTAGGCTTGTGTCTGGTGTTTAAGAGTATGTTTGAAGGTAGGTTTGTAGACATGCAGGAAGACTAATTCTGAGCATAGGTTGGTGGGTTTATTATAAAGAAGTCGTCCTTAGGATAGGCAAGTACTATAGGCAAGTACTATAGGTTTGTCAATGGGCCGTCTACGGAGCAGACGCCAGCGGTGTGATCGGAAACGCGGATGCCGAGCGGGGCTTAAAACAAAGCAGAAGGCTAATCCCCACAGAACACCACTTCCCTCCATCATGCAGCCGCATTTAAATAAAGGATGCCAGACTACTGGTCTGGGTAAGGAGTCAGTTAAATTAGAACACGTTTTTTCTGCTTTGAGTGTTTCAGAGTTGGACATGTGTTTTACCGAGGTGGCTAACTATGATGCGTGCAGTTTATCAAAGCAACAAACAAACAATCGGAAAATCCCTGTTACTGAGGTGGCTAACCATGATGCGTGCAGTTTATCAAATCAATGATCAAACAATCGGAAAATTCCCGTTGTATCAATTCCTAGATATGGTCGTAATTATACTAAATGCACTGGGCATAATAAACACAACATTATTAATATTGCTACTACGGATAATTTGATCAAAAATTCCCTAAAACAGCCGACTACCTATAATATAGGTTTTTTAAACATAAGATCATTGTCTCCCAAAACGTTGTTAGTTAATGATATTACCAGAGACAACAATCTTAACGTCATCGGTCTCAGCGAAACCTGGCTTAAACCAAACAACTTTTTTGCGCTAAATGAGGCATGTCCTCCTAACTTTACACATGCGCATATTGCCCGTCCGCTTAAAAGGGGTGTGGGGGGTCGCACTAATATACAACGAAAACTTTAACCTTAGTCCTAACATAAATAATAAATATAAATCGTTTGAGGTGCTTACTATGAAGTCTGTCACACCGCTCCCTCTACACCTGGCTGTTATCTACCGCCCCCCAGGGCCCTATTCGGACTTTATCAATGAATTCTCACAGTTCGTTGCTGATCTAGTGACACACGCCGATAATATAATCATAATGGGGGACTTTAATATCCATATGAATACCCCATCGGACCCACCGTGCGCAGCGCTCCAGACTATAATTGATAGCTGTGGTCTCACACAAATAATAAATGAACCCACGCATCGCAACGGTAATACGATAGACCTAGTGCTTGTCAGGGGTATCACCGTTTCCAAAGTTACGATACTCCCGTACACTAAAGTATTGTCCGATCATTACCTTATAAAATTCGAGGTTCAGACGCATGCTCGTCAAACTAATAATAATAATAAGTGAAGTGTGAAGTGAATTATATTTATATAGCGCTTTTCTCTAGTGACTCAAAGCGCTTTACATAGTGAAACCCAATATCTAAGTTACATTTAAACCAGTGTGGGTGGCACTGGGAGCAGGTGGGTAAAGTGTCTTGCCCAAGGACACAACGGCATTGACTAGGATGGCAAAAGCGGGAATCGAACCTGCAACGCTCAAGTTGCTGGCACGGCCGCTCTACCAACCGAGCTAAACCGCTAATAACTGCTACAGCAGCCGCAACATTAATACAGCCACAACGACAACTCTTGCTGACCTACTGCCCTCGGTAATGGCACCATTCCCAAAGTATGTGGGCTCTATTGATAACCTCACTAACAACTTTAACGACGCCCTGCGCGAAACCATTGATAACATAGCACCGCTAAAGTTAAAAAAGGCTCCAAAAAAGCGCACCCCGTGGTTTACAGAAGAAACTAGAGCTCAGAAATTATTATGCAGAAAGCTGGAACGGAAATGGCGCACGACTAAACTTGAGGTGCACCATCAAGCATGGAGTGATGGTTTTGCTGGCTCCGCTGTGAACGGGACTCTCGCTGCTGTGTTGGATCCGCTTTGGACTGGACTCTCGCGACTGTGTTGGATCCATTATGGATTGAACTTTCACAGTATCATGTTAGACCCGCTCGACATCCATTGCTTTCCTCCTCTCCAAGGTTCTCATAGTCATCATTGTCACCGACGTCCCACTGGGTCATTATTGTCACCGATGTCCCACTGGGTGTGAGTTTTCCTTGCCCTTATGTGGGCCTACCGAGGATGTCGTAGTGGTTTGTGCAGCCCTTTGAGACACTAGTGATTTAGGGCTATATAAGTAAACATTGATTGATTGATTGATAGATTGTTAGGTAGGTTTGTAGATGTACGGAATGGTTTATTGGGTAGGAAGAGTGGTTTCTAAGGTCAGTAGGTTGCTTTTAGTGTAATCACTCAGTAGTTGGGTTGATTACTTGGTTAGGAGAAGTGTAGGTCACTAGGCTAATTGGTGAGGCCAGAGGTCATTTATGGAGGCTGATTTATAGATGAGAATGCAGGTTTCTTGGGTAAATACGTCGGTTTGTATTGTTTAAGGAAGGAGTCGTTGCCTGTGAGGTGGATATGGTTCCTCGTGTGTGTGCGCTTAGTTTCTCATATTCAAGTGTTTTGAGTAGTCCAGTTGGAATTTACTCCAAGTTATTGTTGCGAGGATGCTGGGGTCTATCCCAGATGCATTTGGGCGGTAGGCGGGTTACACGTTGGACAAGTCGCCACCTCATCACAGAGCCAACACAGATAGACGGACAACATTCACACACTATGGCCCATTTGGTGTTGCCAATCAACATATCCCCAGGTGCATGTCTTTAGAGGTGGGAGGAAGCCGGAGTACCCGGTGGGAACTACGCAGTCACGGGGAGGACATGCAAACTCTACACAGAAAGATCCCGAGCGCTGGATCAAACCCAGGACCTTCTTTTTGTGAGGCACACTCACTAACCTCTGTGTCGCCGTGTTTAATATCGATATCAAAAAATAATTCATGTCACAAAGTTATTACGTTAAAAGCCATTCATGTGACATAGCATTTTGTTCAAGTTTTATGGTGTCTAGTCAATTCTTACACAACATATTTCTGCTCAAACTCTAAATTGTTCTGTCCCGATACAAGCATCTACATGTGCTTCAAAAAATACTTGTATCAAAATGTAAAAAAATAGAGCTAAAGGCATCATGTAATGAGAAAAATGTTACACTTTGATATTATTAATGAACAAAAAAAAAAATATTTTCTTTAGATATATGGATAACGTTGATTTATAGCTTTTTTATTAGACCTTACAAATGACATGATGGTATTGCGTTCACAACTCACCCCAACTTTGTTTTACCTAACATAATCAATAATCGTAATTTCAATATTCATAAAATATAATCTTAATTATTATGTTGGCCATAATCGTGCAGCCCGATGTGTAAGATCTCAAATATGAACACTATGTTATCTATATGGTCAAAAAGTGCATTCATGTCTAATGGCCGTCATGTGCCATCTTCTAAAATTCTTACATTTGAGTTAGTTTGAGTTGAGTTTGTGTTTATTTGTAACACGCATGCATACAACATGATACATCACAATTTTATGTTTCTCTATTCAACATGTTCGAAAAGGAGTAGGAAGAAGAAGAGCTTATTTAATGCTACCCCTTTTCTTTTACATAACAGTTGCTACAACTTTTGTTCACTTCCTGTTCTCAATTTATTCACAATATACTCCATAAGTAAGAACACTAAAATAATAAATACATAAATAAATAATAAACTAGTGAAGCAAGGTAAATTTCATATGGTGAGATGAATAAGATTATCTAGAAAAGTGGTTCTCAAATGGGGGTGCGCTTACCCCATGGGGTATTTGAAGGCATGCCAAGGGCTACGTGAGATTTTATTTAACATTCTAAAAAATAGCAACAATTCAAAAATCCCTTATAAATATATTTATTGAATAATACTTCAACAAAATATGAATGTAAGTTCATAAACTGTGAAAAGAAATGCAACAATGCAATATTCAGTGTTAATAGCTCGATTTTTTTGTGGACATGTTCCATAAATATAGATGTTAAATATTTCTTTTTTTGTGAAGAAATGTTTAGAATTAAGTTTATGAATCCAGATGGATCTCTATTACAATCCCCAAAGAGGGCAATTTAAGTTGAGGATTACTTCTATGTGTAGAAATCTTTATTTATAATTAAATCACTTGTTTATTTTTCAACAAGTTTTTAGTTATTTTTATATCTTTTTTCCAAATAGTTCAAGAAAGACCATACTGATACACTGAAGGTCTTAAGTGTTGTACATGCATACAAATGTTTTAAATTACATTTTTTTCTAAGATTATATCTCTCCTCTTTTGTTGAGAAGAATTGTTGTATATTCTGGGGTAGCCGATTGTAGTTTGCTCAGTGCATAATTTTAGCTGTTTGCAAATTCACTATGTCGTGGAATTTCAGTATTTTTGATTCAATAAATAAAGGGTTTGTATGTTCTCTATAGCCAACATTATGTATTATTCTAACTGATCTTTTTTGTAACACTGTTTTGATTGATTGAAACTTTTATTAGTAGGTAGCACAGTGCAGTACATATTCCGTACAATTGACCACTAAATGGTAAAACCCGAATAAGTTTTTCAACTTGGTTAAGTCGGGGTCCACGTTAATCAATTCATGGTAATTATTGAAGTGTACTTTTGTAGTTGTTTCCCCATATTTCTTCACAATAACTCAAATATGGTAACACTAGCGAGCAGTAGAGAATATGAAGTGATATTTGGTTCAGAACATGTTTTGCTTTATTCATTATTGATTTGTTTCTTGCCACTTTATGCTGTATATTTTTTATATGAGATTTTCTGTTTATTTTATCATCAATCATTATACCTAAAAAATGTGGTTTCATTTACTCTTTCAATTTCTATTCCATCCATTTAATAACAAAACACTGTTGTATCATCTGCAAATAATTGTAACTGTAAATCTTTTGTGACTTTACAAATGTCATTTATATGTCATTTGCTTTTGTTTGTTTATTTCTTCAGTTCATAAAGTGCTATATTGCACAATTTCCAAATTAATTTCATGTATTTATATTATATTACTCTGTTATCGCTTTTGTTGCTTTCATATGCACATTCAATTACTACCTGAGGTCCATGAAACAGTGGTTTGTCTACAATGATGTTTCTTCTTCAAAGGAAATATTTTTGACTGTGTTGTTTGTATTGTTTTTTAATTAAAACTTGCTTAAAAGATTTCTGTTACGCACGGCGGAGGAAGAAGGTCACACTAAAACCAGGATCAGTTAAACAGGTTTATTGACACCGTTGAGTGTATGGGAGGTGTATCCTACTCTGTGTGTTTGGTAACAATGTAAATGTTACCAGTGTTTGTTGTAAGTGCGTGTTGGATGAATCTTTCATCCGTCCAGAGGGGCAAGGCAAGAAGGCAGTCCGTGGGCAAGCAAGGGATCGGGGGCTGGAGAGAAGCAACGAGGAACGTGTCCAAGCAGGGTTCGAGGATCGAGGGAGGCAGTCCAAAACCCAGAGAGTAGTCGAGACACACAGCTCTATCATAGGGAACAGGAAAAACACTGCAGGGAACACAAAGGACATAAAACACGGGAATGTAAAAATCACAAGGAGAGAGCAACTATGCAGGAGGGGGAAGCCAGAGACAGGATGCTTACTACAAAAAGTGAAATACGTTCCGGCGCAGGATTCTCGGGCCCGCTGGTTTTTATACTGTTTGCCTTCATTAGTACCAGCTGTGCAGATTGCTGCGTGCTTGCAGCTCTGCCGGTGCGCGGTCATGATGCGGCCAGAGTGAGCAGGGGCGTGTCCAGCAGAGGCGCCGGTAGAGCTTGCCGCAGATGGCATGTGGAATTGAGAACTTGCCATGACAATTTCATTATAAGTACTTTTTAAAAATGCTAAGCACGTTTAGAAGTGATAATGATAACCGTGATAATTAGGTTCACAATTACCGTGATAAAAAATGTTCCTTGTTTACTGGGTAGGTTGGAGGATGTAAAGTAGAAAAGCAGGTTTGTTGCTAGGAAGCCTTCTTCCTTGTAGTTTATAGATGCGAGGTGTAGTTTAAAAGCCTAACAATGGCCTGCAGCCCGGTTCCAAATAAAAACAAAGCAGTAATAGTTGTCCTAAAGAGGGCTGCTGCTACGTGAAAGTAAGTTATTCTTTCCCCCTCATGTAATTCAATAAAAGCGAGTCCTCAGGGAGCTAGCAAAGCAGGAAAAGAGTAGAAGGCTGCCTACTACCGCTCAGGGCCATACAAGGGCATTTAACTAGCGCAGAGATTAACTACTGGAGTCCCACTGGTGGCCTGCATGTCCTGGTGTAGCGCCTCAGGGATGCAAGATAACAGCGAAAGGAGTCATGGAGGAGATGCTGATATATATTGCTCTTCTTTTTTTTGTGTCTTTTTTTTTTTTTAATAATGTGACCCCAACCTAAACTCTATGAGCTCAAACATGATCTCATTCTATACACAGTCAATTAACTTAATGTGTACAAGATGGGATTGCAAGGCGATGTCCAATATCATCATCCTTTCCAGCACTTTCTTTCATATTGCTGAGTCATCACTTTCCTCCCGCAGATGAGGTCAGCATTTAAATGAGCAAGCAAGAGGGATACTTGGTAAGGAATGAGACGTAACATTAGGTACAGGATGATATCATAGAGAATTTTTTTTTTAATCAATATTACTACAATTTACTTTCATATTGCTTTACACGTACAGTAGTAGTATTACCGTATTTTCCAGCCTATAAGCCGCTACTTTTTCCCACACTATGAACACTTATAACTTCTAAAACGATCCAGATAATTTATGGATTTTTCTTAGCAAATGGCTACAATATTTTGTATTCTAAAAATTGTTTCAAAGGAACACGAAAGATGGATAGATAGATAGATAGATAGATAGATAGATAGATAGATAGATAGATAGATACATAGATAGATAGATAGATAGATAGATAGATAGATAGATAGATAGATAGATAGATAGATAGATAGATAGGTGGATAGATAGATAGATAGTAGGGCTGTGAATTTTTGGGTGTCCCACGATTCGATAATATTTTGATTTGATTCGATTCTCGATTCAAAAACGATATTTTTCCGATTCAAAACGATTCTGTATTCATTCAATACATAGGATTTCAGCAGGATCTACCCCAGTCTGCTGACATGCTAGCAGAGTAGTAGATTTAAAAAAAAAAAACTTTTATAATTGTAAAGGTCAATGTTTTATCAACTGATTGTAATAACGTAAAATTGTTTTAACTATTAAATGAATCAAAAATATGAGTTATTTTATCTCTGTGAAAACATTGGACACAGTGTGTTGTCAAGCTTATGAGATGCGATGCAAGTGTAAGCCACTGTGACACTATTGTTCTTTTTTTTATTTTTATGAATGTCTAATGATAATGTCAATGAAGGATTTTTAATCACGGCTATGCTGAAATTATAACTAATATTGATACTGTTTTTGACAATATTCATTTTTGTTTCACTACTTTTGGTTTGTTCTGTGTCGTGTTTGTGTCTTTATGGCAGTTCTGAGTGTTGCTGGGTCAGGTTTGGTTTTGGAATTGGATTGCATTGCAAATGAGAATCGATTCTGAATCGCACAACGTATTCGTTTAAATTCGTATTCAAATCAATTTTTTCCAACACCCCTAATAGATAGATAGTACTTTATTGTTTCCTTCAGGAGGCACTGAAAAGGTTTGTGCTACGACGCCAACTTTTGGACAAGTTCACTGACTGAAGGTGCTCCAGGTTGAAAATGTTTCGTTCCTTGAACCGGAAGTATTTGTCCATAGCGTTTCTGCTCCAAATGATTCTTCATTCATCACTTCAAGCAACAATATAAATTGAAAGAGTAAAGAAACCAAATTTCAAGGTATAATGATGGATGATAAAGTAAACTTGAAATCTCATATAAAAAATATACAACATAAAGTGGCAAGAAACACGTCAATAATAAATAAAGCAAAACATGTTATAATTTACATCTTTAAACCTACCTAGTAAGCAGGGAACATTTTGTATCACGGTTATCATTATCACTTAATTTAGTTTTACAACTAAAACAATTCATACTTAGAAAACCGGCTCATGTGATATCTTTGGGAGTGTTTTCATGCATAGTTGTACGTGCTATCGTAATGAGATCAAGGGAGTGTCATTACCATTAGCTAATATGCTAAAAAGTTTACAAGTATCTGTTTCGGTATTTTTTAAAATTAACTTACGATAGCATTCTTTTTGTATTGTTTCAGTTTCCTAAATTCACCAAAACGTCACCGTTGAGTTATGGAGTCTGTTTAGCTGATTGGAGAGCTAGCTTCTGCAGCTAATGAGTTCATGACAATGTTTTGTTTGATCAGCTGTTTTACTGCCGTGTGACAGGCACCGCTTGGACACAATGAAGATATGTAAATAAACATTTAAAAAATCGTTGGTACCAGTTTACATCTGCACCTAATAGTCCGGTGCGGCTAATATATGTAAAAATATGTATTTATTCTAAAACGGTTCAAATACCAGTGCTCTCTATAGCCTGGAAAATACAGTATGTATATTTTTATGTAATATTTATTGTTTGGTTTTTGCTGTGGTGGAAAGAAATTATTTTGTAACAATTTGTTTTACTGTATTTTATTTTTTATTTTATTACTTTTAATTTGTTATTAGTTTATTTAAGCAATAATTGGGGTGGAAAACATGTTGAAAATTCTAATTAAGCTAAAAAAAAATACTACAAGGCAGTATTTCTCAAATAGTGGTTCAGGAACACCTGAGGGGGCCAGGTGAGGTGGTAGGGGGGATTCCCAATAGTTGTGTCTAATATGGAGGTTATTATGTGTCTTAATTACGAAAACTTTTTTTTTTTAAAACACTTAATTTAACTGAATTCTTTGCCTTTGAATTTTGTGAACTGAAATGTTTGCCTTTAAATATTTGACCTAGATGTACCAAATTATGCTGGCAATTGCATTGAGAAAAATATCAGTGTTTTAAAATTAATTGTAAAAAAAATTGTATAAGAATTATGTGCATGAAAATGAAGTGTAAAAAAAATTCAGTGCTGAAAAATTCTATGAAAATTCAGTGGAAAAAATGTGTATAATAGTTCAGTGTAAAAAAAAAAATCAGTGTGGAAAAATACACTGCTTAAAAAAGTTAAGTAAAGTGAATTATATTTATATAGTGCTTTTTCTCTAGTGACTCAAAGTGCTTTACATAGTGAAACCCAATATCTAATTTTTACATTTAAACCAGTGTGGGTGGCACTGGGAGCAGGTGGGTAAAGCATCTTGCCCAAGGACACAACAGCAGTGACTAGGATGGCGGAAGCGGGGATTGAACCTGCAACCATCAAGTTGCTGGCACGGCCACTCTACCAACCGAGCTATACTGCCCCAAAAACCAACACTAACTTCTGGTAAATCAGGACTGAAGCAATCGATCCAGCCAATGAGGTGTCAAGTTTGAAGTCACCTGTCCCGGGTCTTGCAAAACAGCAATTAAGTGTCAGCATAATTGAAAGTAAAAAAAAATTCAGTTCACAAAATTCAAACACAAAAACTTCAGTTTCATAAATTCAGTGTAAAAAAAAAAGCTTTCCTAATAAAGAGACAAGTAAAGCTTCGTAGTCGACACTAATATCAGAAAAATATACAAACCTGCAGCTAAGTGGCAGCAGTGCTCGATCTAATCAACACACTTCTTGTTTTACACAGTAGAAGAAGTAAGTACACAGGAACACGTGTGTGCAGCGCTAACATAAAATGAGAGATGGAAAAGTTTGTGACAGGAATGAAAGGAATAAAGAAGTCAAAAAGGAGCAAGTGACAGGAGGACGACAAAGTATACACTGTTTTTGGATTCACCGTAACTACGGTAGGAAATGAGGACACAAATCGTGTGTTTTATATGGAAGTAATATTGTAGCAAAGTTATTTGCAGTCTGCACGTGAACTAATTTGCGTGTCTGTGTATTCAGAGCTGCGTACGTGTGATTTAAATTGTCTGTCTGTCCTTAAACCCCCCCAAAAATTTGATAAGCTGTCTACTTACACTTGACTTTGGCGTCAAATCTGTCGTGTAAGATTTGAGCGCGCACATCCGGATTTGTGGGCGTGTAATACAATGTGTTGGCCCTGCGATGAGGTGGCGACTTGTCCAGGGTGTACGCCGCCCTCTGCCCGAATGCAGCTGAGATAGGCTCCAGCAACCCCAAAAGGGACAAGCGGTAGGAAATGGATGGATAATACAATGTGCGTGCGTGTAGTAGTACAATCTGCACGTGTGTATCTATGATCTGCGAGAAGCAGGAACTCTCTATTGCAGGGCCTGGAACCTTTTTGGCTGAGAGAGCCATGAAAGCCAAATATTTTTTTAATTTATTTTCGTGAGAGCCATATAATATTTGTTTAGGATAGGATAGGATAGGTTTTTATTGTCATTGCGCAAGTACAACGAAACGTTGTTTTCAGCACAAACCTGTTCAAGATGAGACAAACAAACAGTGTACAGGGTTACAGAACAAGAACGCTGATGGGTCGCCATAAATCGCCCCGTAAAAGATGGGAAAAAGGTCAACGCTGGGGGAGGATGAGTAAAAAAATACAATCTAGACTGGGCTCTTAAGGGGGCCCAGTCTGGAGTGGGGAAAAAACTCCATAGCAAAGCACATATACATATTACAACATACATCTCGAGATGTTTAATAACTTATAAACGCATGCTTACCTTAGCTAAAACTAATTATTACTCAAATCTCATCCGCATTAATAAAAACGATCCAACATTTTTGTTTAGTACAGTAGCATTGCTAACCCAACAAGGGACTCCTTCCAGTAGCTCCACCCATTCGGCAGATGACTTTATGAAGTTCTTTAATAAGAAAATTGAACTTATTAGAAAGGAGATTAAAGACAATGCGTCCCAGCTACAACTGGGTTATAGTAACACAGATACGATTGTATATACGGCGGATACTGCAAATATCCAAAATAGTTTCTCTCGTTTTGATGAAATAACATTAGAAGGATTGTTACAACGTGTAAATGGAATAAAACAAACAACAGGGACGGCGTGGCGCAGTGGAATAGTGGCCGTGCGCAACCCGAGGGTCCCTGGTTCAAATCCCACCTAGTACCAACCTAGTCACGTCCGTTGTGTCCTGAGCAAGACACTTCACCCTTGCTCCTGATGGGTGCTGGTTAACACCTTGCATGGCAGCTCCCTCCATCAGTGTGTGAATGTGTGTGTGAATGGGTAAATGTGGAAGTAGTGTCAAAGCGCTTTGAGTACCTTCAAGGTAGAAAAGCGCTATACAAGTACAACCCATTTATTTATTTATTTATTTAACATGTTTACTTGACCCACTTCCTGGGAAACTTATTAAGGAGCTTTTTGTATTATTAGGTCCATCAGTGCTAAATATTATAAACTTATCACTTTCCTCGGGCACTGTTCCCCTTGCATTCAAAAAAGCGGTTATTCATCCTCTCCTTAAAAGACCTAACCTCGATCCTGTCCTCATGGTAAACTACCGACCAGTGTCTCACCTTCCCTTTATTTCGAAAATCCTCGAAAAAATTGTTGCAGAGCAGCTAAATGAACACTTAGCGTTTAACAATCTATGTGAAACCTTTCAATCCGGTTTCAGGGCAAATCACTCGACTGAGACAGCCCTCGCAAAATTGACTAATGATCTATTGCTAACGATGGACTCTGATGCGTCATCTATGTTGCTGCTCCTCGATCTTAGCGCTGCTTTCGATACCGTCGATCATAATATTTTATTAGAGCGTATCAAAACACGAATTGGTATGTCAGACTCAGCCCTCTCATGGTTTAACTCTTATCTTACTGATAGGATGCAGTGCGTCTCCCATAACAGTGTGACCTCGGACTATGTTAAGGTAACGTGTGGAGTTCCCCAGGGTTCGGTCCTTGGCCCTGTACTCTTCAGCATCTACATGCTGCCGCTGGGGGACGTCATACGCAAATACGGTATTAGCTTTCACTGTTATGCTGATGACACCCATCTCTACATGCCCCTAAAGCTGACCAACACCCCGGACTGTAGTCAGTTGGAAGCGTGTCTTAATGAAATTAAACAATGGATGTCCGCTAACTTTTTGCAACTTAATGCCAAAAAAACGGAAATGCTGATTATCGGTCCTGCTAGACACCGACTTCTATTTAATAATACAACTTTAACATTTGACAACCAAATAATAAAACAAGGTGACTCTGTAAAAAATCTGGGTATTATCTTCGACCCAACTCTCTCCTTTGAGTCACACATTAAAAGCGTTACTAAAACGGCCTTCTTTCATCTCCGTAATATCGCTAAAATTCGCTCTATTTTGTCCACTAAAGATGCCGAGATCATTATCCATGCGTTTGTTACGTCTCGTCTCGATTACTGTAATGTATTATTTTCGGGTCTCCCCATGTCTAGCATTAAAAGATTACAGCTGGTACAAAATGCGGCTGCTAGACTTTTGACAAGAACAAGAAAGTTTGATCATATTACGCCTGTACTGGCTCACCTGCACTGGCTTCCTGTGCACTTAAGATGTGACTTTAAGGTTTTACTACTCACGTATAAAATACTACACGGTCTAGCTCCAGCCTATCATGCCGATTGTATTGTACCGTATGTCCCGGCAAGAAATCTGCGTTCAAAAGACTCCGGCTTATTAGTGATTCCTAGAGCCCAAAAAAAGTCTGCGGGCTATAGAGCATTTTCCGTTCGGGCTCCAGTACTCTGGAATGCCCTCCCGGTAACAGTTCGAGATGCTACCTCAGTAGAAGCATTTAAGTCTCACCTTAAAACTCATCTGTATACTCTAGCCTTTAAATAGACCTCCTTTTTAGACCAGTTGATCTGCCGCTTCTTTTCTTTCTCCTATGTCCCCCCCTCCCTTGTGGAGGGGGTCCGGTCCGATGACCATGGATGAAGTACTGGCTGTCCAGAGTCGAGACCCAGGATGGACCGCTCGTCGGGACCCAGGATGGACCGCTCGCCTGTATCGGTTGGGGACATCTCTACGCTGCTGATCCGCTTGAGATGGTTTCCTGTGGACGGGACTCTCGCTGCTGTCTTGGATCCGCTTGAACTGAACTCTCGCGGCTGTGTTGGAGCCACTATGGATTGAACTTTCACAGTATCATGTTAGACCCGCTCGACATCCATTGCTTTCGGTCCCCTAGAGAGGGGGGGTTGCCCACATCTGAGGTCCTCTCCAAGGTTTGTCATAGTCAGCATTGTCACTGGCGTCCCACTGGATGTGAATTCTCTCTGCCCACTGGGTGTGAGTTTTCCTTGCCCTTTTGTGGGTTCTTCCGAGGATGTTGTAGTCGTAATGATTTGTGCAGTCCTTTGAGACATTTGTGATTTGGGGCTATATAAATAAACATTGATTGATTGATTGAGATATCTAGCAACAGAGGGAAGGTAGTTCAAGGTCATGGTGGTAGGCTGCAGCTCTTCAGGGGCTGACCATCCATTCATCACCCCTACGGGATTTGCGTCGAGGGCGTCTCTTATTCTTTTTAATTACATTGTTATTCTGAAGCTAACCAATAATATATAAAATATTTCTTACCCTTAATGCGACTTCTTGAACAGGTGTGGTAGAAAAACGGATGGATGAAGTAAAATGCATGAGAATGTTTTATATTTTGAACGTTATCTTTAACACTGTGATTACCAGCGGAATTATTCATTATTTATCGTGTTAAGCAATGTCAGCTAAGATTTATCTGAGAGCCAGATCTGGCTCAAGAGCCATAGGTTCCCTACCCCTGCTCTATTGGTTGTCTTTTTCACACGTGACTTTTACAACATTTCTGTGGTGTATGATTTGAGCAAGCGCATCCAGATTCCCGAGTGTGTAATACAACGTGTGCACGCATATTCAAGAGTGCGTAAGTGGAATACAATCTGCGTGTGCGTATCTGAGGTGTGCCTATATTTAACCAACCACGGAAGACAAATCAAATCAAATCAACTTTATTTATAAAGCACATTTAACATTTACCACAGGTGTAGCCAAAGTGCTGTACAATGGACAGGTTAAAAGATAATACGAGGACAGAGCAAACAACTCAACACAAACAGAACATGATAAAAAATTAATTAATAAAACTTAGAAACAGGTTCACAGCAAGTGTATAATGGGGCGCCATTGCAGGATGGATATAACTCAGTGTTAAAAGCCAAGGAATAAAAGTATGTTTTTAAGAGAGATTTAAAAACAGGAAGAGTGGAGGCTTGTCTAACACTCAGAGGTAGGTCGTTCCAGAGCTTGGGAGCAGCAGCTGCGAAAGCTCTGTCAACTCTGAGCTTCAGACACTAAGCAATTTAAACCAATTAGAGGCGTGTGAAAGAAAGACGGCAAGACCCACCGTAGGTTGTTTCTGATTTGCATAGTGTCTACCAGGGTTGGTTAAATGAAGGGATGATGTCCGAAAACCGGTTCTCTCGATTGTTCGATAAGAAAAGAACCGATTCCATGGATTCAAATCCCTTTTTGAGAAACTGTTGCGGTTATCAAAGCCACTATAGTAAAGAAAAAGATTTGGTTCTTTATTCGAATCCCTGGGAACGAATCTCGTTTCACAGGAAATGATGTAGCTCAGTCATTCGTTGAGATACAGAAGCAGCAGCAACAACAACGGACCGGACAAAACGCTCCAAGGCATGGCTTCACTTTACTAAGAAATACGACGGCTCTCTGCAATTATTGCCAGGCTTCGCTTTTCTGTAAGGGGAGCAGTACAACAAACATGCTAAAACATGTTCAGGCCGTACATAACCTGAAGGTTAGAGAAACGTGTTGTGTCTTCGACACGTGGGGAAGCAGCGACAGAGATGACAAAGCACGCCCCTCTTCCTCTGCTTCCACTTGCAGTCCCAGTGATAGTGATAGTGCCGGTGAGTAACTAACGTTAACTGTTGCCAGTTAATTTCCATATCTGCTCACTTGTAGCCTTTACGCTAAAATAACGTTACCTCTTATGTCAACCAGGACTGCAGTAATGTTAGCTAGAATAACGTTACCTAAGCATAGTCAGTGGCTAACGTTAATGTTAGCCTTTTTGTATGTCTGATAACGTTCACGGTATCTTGTAGCCTACACAACTCCAGAATTTGAAGGTCTGTCTAATAAACTAGTGCCTGCAAGATGTGAATTAATATAATGTTAACATTATCCTATTTAAGATGATGACATTCATGACAGCACGAGTGACCAGGGCAGTTTTCGCTCTGTTTATTTAATTTTTTTCTTAAAAAATAAAAGTGAGCTTTTGTTAAACCAAGAATAGTTTTTTTCCATATACAACAGCCTATCTGGATTCGATAAGGAATCGGTTCGATAAGAGGATTCGATAATGGCATCGAAATCGATAATTTCTTAACAAACATCAATCCTAGTTGAATGTAGGAACAGTGGATCGATTGCTTGGTCTGGCATTGGTTATTTCGTTATGTCTGTGCAGAGATTTGTACGTGTAAAAAGAGTTGTCTGTCTGTAACTCCCCCTTGTATTTACTTATACTCACCACTAGTGGGCGCCTTGCAGCCACTGATCATGTTATTCTGCTTTGAAATCAACAGTCACGTGATTGAACTCTTTCTCACGCTACACGCCACACTTGACATGTCCATCCAGCCATCCATTTTCTACCGCTTGTTCCTTTCTGGGTCGCGGGGGGTCGCTGGAGCCTATCTTGATATGTCTCAGTTATATTCCCCATTCATTACTCTGTATTTTTTTCATAGTAATAAACTTAAATTTTCGCTGCTTGCCGTAGTTGGGAAGCTTTAGCCTTTAGCCACACAAACACACGGTGATTCCTTGTTTAAAATTCCTGGAGATGAAACTTTATTATGGATCAGTCAAGCGAGCATGAATCACGACGGAATGTCAACCAGCAGGTTTCGGTGAGAAAATTGTGGTAAAAAGTGGCTTCTTACCAGAGAAAAGCTGAGCTTGTGCCGTCCATAGCTGCTGTCGACTCCCCTGAGACACTGGCGTAAACACACCCGTGGAGACACACCTCCGACTATCAGGTACTATTTAACTCACTAAAACACTAGCAACACAATAGAAAGATAAGGGATTTCCAAGAATTATCCTAGTAAATGTGTTTAAAAACATCGGAATCCGTCCCAATGCAATCGCTTTTTTTTTTCTTCTAGTCGGTCGCTATTAATATCTTCAAACACAAATCTTTTATCCTCGCTCAAATTAATGAGGAAATTGTCGTTTTCTCGGTCCAAATAGCACTTTTTGTTGGAGGCTGAATATGTGAGGAGCCATCAACATGCCACTTCCGGTAGAGGCAGGGCATTTCTCTTAGCACCAAAAGTTGCGAACTTTATCGTGGATGTTCTCTACTAAATCCTTTCAGCAAAAATATGGCAATATCGCGAAATGATCAAGAATGACACATAGAATGGACCTGCTATCCCCGTTTGAAAAAGAAAATGTCATTTCAGTAGGCCTTTAACATCTTCATGGAACTGAATTGCAAATTACTTTTTATTCTTATACTGTAGTTGTTCTTGTTTTTTTAAATCCTTTTATTATTTTACTTATCACGCCATTCCCTCAATATACGTCAGAGTTGAAAATAAATGCATACCTCTGTATTGTATTCTTTATGCTATGAGATATGTTATAATTTGAAATACGCAACTTTTTAAATTTTTTCTAATTTGCACAAAGTATCCGTATCGGTTCGGTATCGCCAATGCCAGCCTGAATATCACTCTGTATTGGATCGGAAAGAGAATCAGTGGTATCGCTCATCATTAGTAGTTGGAGGTCCTGTTACTTTTATTGATCACTACAACATAACAGAAAATTAGACATACACTATGCCGTAACATGTGTAATACATAAATACAACTTCATTTAACACTTGATTCTGGCCCAAAATGTTTACAATATGCATTTAAAAAAAGGAAAAAGGGAAATATAAAAAAAACTTTGTCGTAATGATAAAATCCCATTAAAAAACAGTGTCTATTACTGAGGAAAAATTAATTTAATTAATTTATATCCTAAACGTCAAACTAGATTATTTATTAAAACGTTTAAGCACAAGGTGAATATTTAAATAAGAGCTCATTTCCACTGATTAGGAGTGGGAGCGACTCACCGCTAAACACTCTTAACGAAGAGAGCTGGTAAAGTGGGAATGGGGCATGAGTGGGTCGGATTAGTGTCTTCTTGTGCTGTAATAGGATTTGATTTATAGATTTTCATTTTTGGTCCACTTCTTTTTCACGTCTTTTTTGCAGAAAAAGATTTACCTCCTCACTTTTTGCTCCGGGATGATGATATCCTGCCTAAAATTTCTTGTAAGGAGATTTGGACTAAAAATATGCAGACTACCAAAAAAAAAGCCTAAGTAATAATACAAAAGGGGAAATTACGTCCACATGAATCTTAGCACAAGATTACAGACGCAAATTCATTGCAGATATTTGGCATTAGATGTCCATTCATCCATCCGTCTTCTTCCGCTTATCCGAGGTCGGGTCGCGGGGGCAACATCCTAAGCAGGGAAGCCCAGACTTCCCTCTCCCCAGCCACTTCGTCTAGCTCTTCCAGGGGGACCCCGAGGCGTTCCCAGGCCAGCCGGGAGACATAGTCTTCCCAACGTGTCCTGGGTCTTCCCCGTGGCCTCCTACCAGTTGAACGTGCCCTATACACCTCCCTAGGGAGGCGTTCGGGTGGCATCCTGACCAGATGCCCAAGCCACCTCATCTGGCTCCTCTCGATGTGGAGGAGCAGCGGCTTTACTTTGAGCTCCTCTCGGATGGCAGAGCTTCTCACCCTATCTCTAAAGGAGAGCCCCGTCACCCGGCCGAGGAAACTCATTTCGGCCGCTTGTACCCGTGATCTTATCCTTTCGGTCATGACCCAAAGCTCATGGCCATAGGTGAGGATGGGAACGTAGATCGACTGGTAAATTGAGAGCTTTGCCTTCCGGCTCAGCTCCTTCTTCACCCCAACGGATCGATTAGATGTGTCATTAGATCGAATAGATTAGGCATTGGATGTGTGGAGTTCCAAAAGATAAATCCTTGTTTGAAGATGAACAGCCCCTCCAGTCTTGCCATCACGACATTAAAGATGTCCAATTTTGGCCGTCTTGGTTGGAGTTTGGATGGAAAAAGCGTAAAGGACTCAAGCCAAATGCGATCCCGAATATCCGGAGCACCCTCTAAGTCGTGTGGAGAAAGACTGAGAACATTGAGTGGAAAAGAAAGTGAGGGCTACTATTCAAATTTTCGTCCTCTTCTACTGATGTTTTCCACAATGTATTTGAGGAAATACTGAAAGAGCATGAGGAAACACAGGCTATGCTGTTTATGACGGATGAAATGGAAGAGCAGGGAAATCCGGGAATGGTGATTATTTTATATTTATTTTTTGCTTATAATGTCAACTATATCAATTTTAATTGCATGGACCAAAGTACCAAATCGTGCAAGAAGCAAACAAAATAACAGTTTTGCATGTCTTTATTCACACCGTCCATGCAGTTCTGTGGATGACTTCACACCAAGATGGGGCCGCCTATACAGTCTTGTGATGAAAAGGGGGCGTTCCATGTACAGTTAGTTATCTACAAATTACTCAAAAACTAAATCAAAGTATGGGAAATGACTGCTAGAATAGTCTCCAGGAGCAAACATATATAGATAACTTGTAATAAAATGCTCTGGGTCCTTTAAATTTAAGCCATATCTGATCATATGTTTGTGAACCATGCCCCTGTGGTTTAATGCCCTTTGATAGGCAATAGGAAGATGTTGGCCTGCACTAACTAACTACGACTATTTGCTACAGACTCTTAACGTACTTAAGGAAGATAAACTACTTTTTGGTGATGTCATGCTCCAAGTTAAGCACATCAATGTTTGCTCTGTGGCTATCGTCACACTTCAAGCATTAACTACTGTATGTAGGAGAGCTTAAAAAAGAGATGTTATTAAAATGGAATAATCACACTTTGCCTCAGGACTGGGTAAGGAAATACTTTAATGTTTTTCCTTTCTAGATGCCTTTAAAGCTGCAGAGCGTTATCAATGTTGACAGGAAATGTATCCCATGTGGTACCGTTTTCTTCCCAGCTGATTTACTCGTCATACGCTTGGCGAAAAGTCCCACATTATTCCATATATCAGATGTAAAACTGAAATAAGGTCAGACGGGTTGAGGCCTCAAGGAAGCGGAAGTTCTGCACAGGGTTGGAATTTTTGATGGAATTTTATAACCGTAAAAAGAAACGTGCCACCAGAAATGGTGTTGTACTGTCCTACCTGTTATATTTTGTTATCAGCATATGTATTATTGTTGTATTTGGCATTGTCATGTTTAATATAGAATCATTGCACTTAGTCACATATCATAAACTGTGTTACATCATGGCAAATAGCACTAATATGTTAGAAAATAAATTAATAAATAATGATAATAATAATTATAACAATAAGAACGTGAAATAATACATGTTAAAAATGCAAACTTTTAAATATTTTTAAATTGACAAAAAATATATACCGTATATTGCCATTTTATATATAAATAAATGAACATTGAAAAAATATATTTAACAATTTTGGAATGTTTTATTTAAAAAAGTATTCTCTACATGCTGAACCAATTTTAAGTACCGGTAAGACAAACTACAGGTATTTTTATTCTTGTGTTCAAGCGTCCCACCCTGGCCTTCTTTCTTTGTGTTTTATTTTCAATGAATTGCTTGTGGTGCCGCCAGATCATTACGTCTCACGTGTGGGTCCTCGCAGGCTGTCCTATCGAGCCGATAAACAACATAATGAAAACCGCCAGCTCTCCAGTTCAATCTCAATGTCCTCTGCGGACATTTGCCTTTTCCTCATAAGTCGCGTCCTTGTAAGACTGATGCAATGGGGTGTGTGCGTGTTCCAAAATGAGGCAATTAGCCATGACCACTGTGTGAAAACAGTAAAGCAGCCGTGAAAGGCAAAGAAAAAGTCCCACGTTTCTCGCGTCAATGTGGAAAAAGTGAGGCCATGTGGTTACTGTACTAACAACATGACATCATCGCATAATAAAAGTCACGGGAACCACAAACTGTGTGAAGAAGCAAAAAAACTATTCTTTTAAATGCAGAAAAGCACTAAATTCTGCCATTTTACAGCATAAGGTCATTAAAATCAAAGTAAGGTGATTAAAATAAGTGTCCTGACCTTTAATAAAACAGCAACAATTAGCATCAGTCGCTGCAGGAAGGAAAACTCTGAGGGAAATGGCATGAACGTTGACCTTTGCTACTTTTTATAATTGAAAACAGAAATGTGCTTTACTTTGTGGTCTCTTGCATTTAGCATAGTAACATTGTAACATGTTGTTGTTGTTTATCTTCTTTGCATTTAACATGGTTCTATTTTAGCGTGGTAGAAATGTAACATTTATGATTGTCTGATTTTAGAATTGTATTGTTTGGTTTTGTTTTATTTTGGCACATCGCATGTCGTGTTGTCATAGTTTAGCATTATAGCATTGAGTGTCATCGTATTTTAGCAGCGCAGCATTTAATATTGTTGCGTTTTAGCATTCTGGCGTTAGCATGTTAGCATTTAATATTGTCACATCTTAGTGTTTTGTTTTATTTTGGAATTACAAAATTTAGCTTTGTCATATATTTTAGCACCCTAGCATTAACTGCCATTGTATTTTATCACCATAGCATTTAGCATTTTCTATTAGCCTTGAAGCATTTGTAGTCATATTTCAGCTTTCTAACATTTTTGTTTAGCATTTTAGCATCAAGTATTGTCACATTGAGTTTGCATCATAGAGTTTAGTATTGTCACGCTTCAGCCTTTCATTTAGCGTTTCGCATTGTTGCATTTAGCATTGTAGCTATTCGAATGTTCATGGTTAGCATTGTAGCATTTATTGTTGTTATTTCAGCCAATTATAGCTTCTTATCATTTGTTAATGATTTCTTTTAGCATGATAACATTTAATATTGTTGGATTTTAGATTTGCGGCATGCTCTATTGATGCTGAGCATTATAGCTGCTTGTCATATCTGCCATTGTCGCTTTTAGCCTCATAGAATTTAGTGTTGTCATATTTAGCAGCGTGGAATTTAGTATTGTCAGTTTAGCTTTATAGCGTTTAGTGTATTTTTCATATTGTACCATTGTAGCATTTATTATTGTTGTACTTAAACAATGTACTACTTAGTATTGTAGCAGGCGAAGGAATATAAGTTTGCCCTTTCAACTTGCTAGGAATCAAATAGATTAAATAAAGAAATATTTTAAGATGTCTACTAGGGGAGAGGCATTGTGCTGGTATCATATCATTGAATTTTGCGTTGTCATTTAGAATCTTAGAATTTGATTTGGTTATATTTTACAATAGTAGCATCATCATACTTTGTTGCATTGCAGCATTTGTGTAAAAAGAAGTTAATGTCATTGTCAAATGGTGCTTTGTTGTTTTTAGTTTTTCAGCATTTAGTGATCCATGTTTAAACATTTAATATTTCCGATTTTAGCATCGTAGCATTTAGTGTTGTCACACTGCAGCACGCAGCATTCTCACATGCGAGCATTTATTATTGTCATATTTTAGCGTTGAAGCATTGAGCATCATATTGTAGCCTTGTGATATTTAGTATTGTACATTTTAGAATGGAAAAGTTAGCGTTATGTTTCATGGTATTTTAGCAACACAACAATGCTACTTATGTTGTTAAAATCAAAATACAGTACTTATAATCTGTTCCCGAATCAAACTGTTGCTATTGTACAACATTTTGGTGTCTGACTTCAGTATTAAAGGGGTCATATTGTGATTATTTAGTTTTACATTTAAAACACTTCCTTGTGGTCTACATAACATCTAAATGTGGTTCTTCGATTTAGATTTTGCATAGGTTTTGTTTTACAGACCATCTTCAAGCCACTTCCTGACCTTCTCTTAAGGATGCACCGTTTTGGACGCATCTACACTCCCTCAGCCATGTTGTAGTTTTTAACACTTCCATGTGGAGTCTACTAACTGATATACGCTAGAGATATAAGTTGTTTTATATTACAAATGAGACCAACAGAAGACTTTGGCATCCATGTGCATGTACGAGTCAGTCCGCCCCAAAAGTGAATTAGTGAATTATATTTATACAGCGCTTTTCTCAAGTGACTCAAAGCGCTTTACCTAGTGACACCCAATATCTAAGTTACATTTAAACCAGTGTGGGTGGCACTGGGAGCAGGTGGGTAAAGTGTCTTGCCCATGGACACCACGGCAGTAACTAGGATGGCACAAGCGGGAATCGAACCTGCAACTCTCAAGTTGCTGGCACGGCCATTCTACCAACCCAGCTATGCCGATAGAGAAAAAGGAGCTTATTTGACTACAACTTTGGACTACAACTGGATCAGAAAGACATCCACTGTCATTAAAGTTTCAAATTCCAAAGTCCTCATTCGGTGTAAGTTTGGAAGAAGGCAAGAATGTTTTAGAAATATCTGTACCGTGGTCGTGGCATGACAATGCCGGGGGTCGTCCTTTCAGGAAGCAGCTGGCAGGTAAGACCTGATTTATTCTCATTAATCATTCAAAAGAAATACGAACAAAAAAGGCGTGTATATAGCACTGGAAGCTAACGTGATAGCTCACGAGAAATGCTAAGGCGGGACTTCGTGCAAGATAAGCACCGGAAACTAGAAATCATCAAATATCACAGTTGCGTTAAGCAAACAAAAAGGCAGGACTAAATAGCTCTCTGATTAGTGCCCAGGAACAGGTGAGCGTCCTGAACACTAATCAGAGGCCGGTGACACTAATAAATAACCATGGCAACCAAGGAGACACAAAACAGGGGTGCTGAAACAGAACTAAACCAACAAGTGACATAAAACGTAAACAAACTATGATCCGGGCAACGGATCATAACAATATCTCCACCATTCCTACATGGTTTATTTAAAATTTTCAGGACTTATGGGGATCCCAAATACACAAAAACAGGTACCAACAGGTAAGAAAAGTGGATTTTACATAACAGGTCCTATTTAGACGTTTTGGCATTCAGTATTGTCATATCATGGCATTCTTATGTGGTTGCCGTCAGACGATGCCGTTTAGTCAAGCACTCAACTAGGGAAGTTTGGCGATCTCAATCCTGATCGTGGTGTTTCTCAAGCTTCCATGTCGCTCTTTCCGGCAATTTCTTTTCAAGCGAGGGTTTTTGGCATTCAGTATTGTCATATCATGGCATTCTTATGTGGTTGCCGTCAGACGATGCCGTTTAGTCAAGCACTCAACTAGGGAAGTTTGGCGATCTCAATCCTGATCGTGGTGTTTCTCAAGCTTCCATGTCGCTCTTTCCGGCAATTTCTTTTCAAGCGAGGGTTGTGCAATTATGTTCTCTTAGGAAGAAAAATAAAATAAAATAAATCTAAAGGGTTGAAATAAATGGCTGGGTAACATCTGCTGTGAAATGGTGCTAATTGCCAATTGATTTGATGCAGGAGCATGCACGTATCTGCAATGCAGAGGCGCCTCTCACTCTGATTATCCATTGTTTACTTTGTGGTGAGGTGATGGAAACGCTGAAGGGACTCCAAATTGGGTGCCCTCTTGCAACCACAAAAATAAAGGCTAAAATTAGACCTCATTACGGCAGCTCCTTAAGGTAGATTGCTGAGGCAAAGCTGGGAGGAAAAATTAGGTGGAAAAATGCACACTCTATGCACAGAAACAGTGATTAAACTGGCTTTTCATTGAGGGATCTTCATCACAGTGCAACATAGAAACTTGGTCACCTTTTCACTTTACAAAAAAATACTTTTTTATCACCAAACTTGCAAAGAATAAATGTTCCCTGAGGTCACATATGTAGCCGAGCTAAATTTAATTCAATTTTATTTTAAATTTTTGGTAATTTATTCACATCATTTTATTTCACATCATTTTCTGTTGTGAACTTCCCCAAAAGTGTCTGTCATTGTAAATAGGTTCCGCCCTATTGTTTTCTATTACATACCTTTTTGTTTCCCTGGGGGGTGATTTGGCGTTGCACCTGTGTGACCAGCTTCAGTGAGCACTGACCCCTGCAGCTGGTAAGTCATGTTTATGTCTCTCTCCTTTTTATTTTTTTTATAAACTTTTTGCCTGTCACTTTTAAAGTATTTTCAAAGTGAACACTGTTTTGTGGCATGCTGTTAAGCATCCGGGTTAAATTCCCGAATTTTCGTTTTATTAAAGTGTTGTAAAAAACGGACTTATTTGCTAAATGATGTGTGGATTAGCTTAATGCTAGCAGCAGTTGCTGCGGGGTTTCCTGGCCTCGTGAGTTTGTGCACGGGTCGGGGGTACTCTGCTGCGTCTGTGTGGACATCTTGTGTGCTGCTGTGCCATTAATGTGTGTGTGTTTTTTTCTTTATTCTGTAGTGGAGAGAGATACTGTGGACTGTATGTGACGCCCTTTTCTTTTTGTCCCTATGAAAAAGGTATGTCTGTTAATAAGTTTTGGCATTGTTTATTGTAAGTAAAAAAATATACAAAATGAGTTGATGTGAGTGGGGGAAAAAAGAGGTGATTTGCTACACATAATAAGGACCTTTTTTTTTCCTAATGTATATTTTTGCTGTCTGCTGATGTATATACTTTATATACTCTTTTTTTATTTCAATTAATTTGTTTTTGGACTATTTTGTGCTTTGTTTGCCTTTTCATTATTTTTATTATCATTATTGTTGTTGTTTCCTTTTGTAAGCATAAGTTTGAGTTTCAGTGAGCACTTACTCCTGCAGCTGTGGAGAGAGATACTGTGGATTGTATGTGACGCCCTTTTCTTTTTGTCCCTATGAAAAAGCTGGTGAATAAATCCTCCTCAACTCGAATCCTGTGGTTCATCACGAAAAAAAGACACAACGCAGAACACTGACTGTTACACATACCCCCCTGGCATGCTAACTGAGATGATAATTGCGATGGGTCTTAACGCAATGACACTAATTGAAACAATATACCGTACCAATTATTAATTTAGAGCTTGACTTATTTTTACACTGTTTAAGTAGGCTGCACAGTTAGGGCTCGGAACTGACGTATTGTTTTTGTTATGGAAATTTTGAATGAATAAGTCCTTTTCAATTGTTGAACTTGGACTGTTTTAGGGGAAGTGACCTCATCGCCTGGATTCATTCACTGTTTCCACAAGCCCTTGAAACATTCTGGGGAAAATGTGTGCATGACTTAAAATCTCAGTCAGTAAGTACATAAGGTTGTCATGCTCATAAAATGTGTTTTTCACCTTGATTTTAGGTATTTAAATCTTTTTTTGGGGGGGGCAGTTTCACATGCTGGTTATTCCTCTGTGTTGACGTCTGACTTTGTGACAAAGGGTTGTACTTGTGGCTCGTTGTCTTACTCTTTCTCTTTCTCTCGGGCTTGGACAGGCACTGACAGCTGTTCCTATTTTCCTTGTCTCGTTAATGTCAACGAATGGTCCATGATGATATCAGTCCGGCTTTAGTCTTCGGACAAAAAGAAGCAGTTGTTTGTCTGTCTTTGGCCGATGTGTTGACATTATTATATAGTAACTGATTTATAATTCCTGACTTTTTAAGTGAGTATTTGGACTAAAGTAAATGGACTATTTGGATGAAATTGACTGTATGGGCTTCTTAGTCTAAGAGCCTGATTTTCTAAAATACAAATACCACGTGCTAAACAGCGCACGAGAGCTATTATGATAGTAACGTGTACTATTAGTGGGCGTGTTACTAACACTACACATGCAATTGTAAAGTTGGGCAGACTGCCTTATTTAAATGCGTATTTTGTGTGTACTATACCAGACATCACCACAGAGACACTTTCATTGACTGCACATTCATGTTATCATGCTGCCAACTGTGGTGTTTTGTTAAAGGGGAAGTGCACTTTTTTTGGAATGTTGCCTATCGTTCACAATCATTATGAAAGAGATGACAATGGATGGTGTTTTTTTATGCATTCTAACTTGTAAATAAACGGAAATAAAAGACTGCATATACTGCTTATTTTCAAACAAGCAGTTGTGCTTTTTATTTTGTTGTACAGCCTACGGTGCGCTCATTGGGGAGAGGCTGCACTGACTCCGCTCAAGAAAACAAAACATTTTTTTTTATCGTATAAAAAATATGTTTACAATATATATTCTGTGTGAAGAATATGAACATCATTTAAAAAATACGACAACAAAACCTATCAATTGAATTTTTTTAATCAGCCCCTTAAGAACTCTTGCCGCCAGAAAAAATTAAAAAATGTGTTGCTGAGTAGACGACGTCTAATATTTCAAATTTTTGACCGTCCAAAATGTTGACACACACATGCAGGGCCGGCTTTCCTAACATGCAAACCATCCTGAGGTGCCATTTGTTGAAGGGAGCGCCAAACAGCAGAATATAAAAAAAAATAAGTACATACATTTTTATTAATAACAAAAATAAGTATAAAAATGTATGTACAATGCTCACTATGTACACCTTAATTTGAACGTTTTCTTTGAAAAAAACAAAAACAATCTAACCTATGTTGTACTGCCACCTGCGCCATGAACCTGACTGATATACTGCTGCTACTGCACGTGGAAGGCCAGGTCACGTCACGTCGTGTCACGATTAAAGAAGGCTGGTCGAGCAAGTTTATGTGATTGATCTTTTTTTTTACCATGAAAAGGGGGACATTGGAGTTGTCTGGCGTGGCTTATAAAGCGAAGGAAGGAAGAGGAAGAAATACAAAATAGAAGCAGAGGTGTGTGCATTTAGCTAATTCATCTTCAGCGTTAGCATCATGACTTGTCTCATATGGGCTAACAGCAACAGGCTGTTGTTGCTTGTATTCCTATTGAGGGACCGGCAAGAGTAGTTCGCATATGTTAGCTATAAACTCAATTGGGTACACTACTTAAGTAAATAAATAACTATGCACTAAAGCAAAACATCCAGAGATGCAAGCAGGGTGAAAGAGTTGGGAACCCAAACTTAAACTGTATTTCATGTAAGCTCGGCTATTGGTTCATTTGTCTGCAGTGAAAGCTACTATTGAAACTAAATAATGCATGCTATTCAAAGTTAAATCAATCAATCAATCAATTCCTTTATTGTCATTGTCATAAATAACACTTAAGTCATACATGTCAACAAGATTTCGTTTGAGCTTTGTCCAGCGGCATAGAAACTGCATTGATGTGCAGGTTGACCATAGTTTACAGTTTAGCTTAGCATTTGTCTATGAGAACACATATAGAAGGACGTGGGGGACAGTCAGATGTCTGATGGGTGTTGATGCTGCAGCAATGCAATGTCCAAAGCACAATTATTGAGGTGGTGAAGAGTGAGGTAAGAAGATGGTCAGGGGCAGTAAAGGGGCATGCTGTTCATTTAGCAGTCTCACAGCCTGGGGATACAGACTGTGAGACATTCTGGTGGTCCTGGCACGAATCGATCTGTACCTCCTTCCAGAGGGTAGCAGGTTGAAGAGGCAATGTGCTGGATGGTATCTGTCCTTTAGGATGTTGCGTACTCACTTTAAGCAGCGAGCTGTGTACATGGCACTCATCTCTGGGAGCCATTCACCTTCTATGAATGGCTTTCCCGCCCTAGCAACATACTTGCCAATCCTCACGATTTTTCCGGGAGACTCCTGAATTTCAGTGCACCTCCCGACAATCTACCGGTGGAACCATTCTCCCGAATTTTTCCCAATTTTCACCCGGCCGACATTATTAAGGGCTGTCATGACTGCACTGCCTTTAACGTCCTCTTCAACAGTGGTTCTCAACCTTTTTTCAGTGGTGTACCCCCTGTAAACATTTTTTTTAATTCAAGTACCCCCTAATCAGAGCAAAGCATTTTTGTTTGAAAAAAAAGAGATAAAGAAGTAAAATACAGCACTATGTGATCAGTTTCTGATTTATTAAATTGTATAACAGTGCAAAATATTGCTCATTTGTAGTGGTCTTTCTTGAACTATTTGGAAAAAAAGATATAGAAATAACTAAAAAACTTGTTAAAAAATAACAAGTGTTTCAATTATAAATAAATATTTCTACACATAGAAGTAATCATCAACTTAAAGTGCCCTCTTTGGGGATTGTAATAGAGATCCATCTGGATTCATGAACTTCATTCTAAACATTTCTTCACAAAAAAAGAAAAATCTTTAACATCAATATTTATGGAACATGTCCACAAAAAGTGTAGTTGTCAACACTGAATGTTGGATTGTTGGATTATTAACACGTGGTTTGGCATTGTCTCGCTGAAATAAGCAGGGGCATCCATGATAACGTTGCTTGGATGACAACATATGTAGCTCCAAAACCTGTATGGACCATTCAGCATTAATGGTGCCTTCACAAATGTGTGAGTTACCCATGCCTTGGGCACTAATACACCCCCATACCACCACAGATCCTGGCTTTTGAACTTTGCGCCTATAACAATCCAGATGGTTATTTTCCTCTTTGTTCCGGAGAGGACCATGTCCACAGTTTCCAAATAAAATTTGAAATATGGACTCGTCAGACCACAGAACACTTTTCCACTTTGCATCAGTCCATCTTAGCTGAGCACAGGCCCAGAGAAGCAAGCGGCGTTCCTTGGTGTTGTTGATAAATGGGTTTTGCTTATCATAGCAGAGTTTTAACTTGCACTTACAGATGTAGCAACCAACTGTAGTTACTGACAGTGGTTTTATGAAGTGTTCCTGAGCCTGTGTGGTGATATCCTTTACACACTGATGTCGGTTTTTGATGCAGTACCGCCTGAGGGATCAAAGGTCCGTAATATTATCGCATGCGTGCAGTGATTTCTCCAGATTATCTGAACCTTTTGATGATTTTATGGACCGTAGATGGTAAAATCCCTAAATACCTTGCAATAGCTTGTTGAGAAATGTTCTAAAACTGTTTGACAATTTGCTTACAAATTGGTGACCCTCGCCCCATCCTTGTTTGTGAATTACTTAGCATTTCATGGAAGCTGCTTTTATACCCAATCATGGCACCCACCTGTTCCCAATTAGCCTGCACACCTTTGGGGTGTTCTAAATAAGTGTTTGATGAGCATTTCTTAATTTTATCAGTATTTATTGCCACCTTTCCCAACTTTTTTGTCACGTGTTGCTGGCATCAAATTCTAAAGTAAATGATTATTTGCACAAAAAAAAATGTTTATCAGTTTGAACATCAAATATGTTGTCTTTGTAGTATAATCCGTCACGATCCGCGACTCGGATCGTTTATGGTTTTGCCTTTTGATATGTTTTTCATCATGTTTGTTTCTGGACTCTGCCGATCCTTGTGTTTGAGCACTTCCTCGTTTGTTTTAGTCACCATGGCAACGTAATGTGCTCCTCCTCATGGGCTCCTGTCACACACCTGTTTCTGATTGTTATTTGTGTATTTAAGCCCACCTGACTCCTTAGTTCATCCTCGGTCCATTGTTTGCTTTACGCATCAAGTCACGTATGTATTCGGTCTTATGTTTTCCATGTGCTAAGTTCCGCCTTAGCTTCGCGTGCGGTCGGCACGTCACATTTTTGTACTTTTGTCTCCAGCTAAGTTTAGCATTAGCTTCCCGTGCGTAGGCACGCGCTTTATTTTCCCTTTTTGTACCTGTGTTCTTTTGTTTTATATATTAAAAACAGTTTCTTACCTGCACTCCTGCCTGA
>NC_084620.1:17670774-17685774 GCF_033978795.1 Nerophis ophidion
ATTCAGCTGTGGGGAAATGAGATAGGATGGTAATGGAATCTCATTGATCTGACTTTACTCTCATGTTTATGCTCCTTAAGTGTGGAAGTCATTTCTAATCTTCTTTTTACACACTGGACAATTTTTCATACTTTTCCCTTTTTGCATGAATGTATGAAATGTTGCACTGGTTTTAAACACATACAAGTCAAAGATTCTATGTGCTCTGCTGCAACGTCCATCATGAAAGTCATTGTAAATTGTTCAACATTTGTAATTGTTAAAATTTACACTTTGAAGATCATGCACACACATACCTATGCAGACGGTCCCTTCCACTTCATATTCCATGCGAGTACCACGGGGCAATATGGCCGTCCGTTACATCACAAAGCCTCAAGCCAAGTGTGAAATGAACTGATGTGATGACATGTCGAGATGGCTGCGCATACACGACGAGTAACCGACGTTCCTCAAGCGGTGACAAATGTGTGGGTTGTGTTTCTCAGCACTCTGCAGAAAAAGTACGAGTTGTAGCTTCAAGTCTACGTCTCTTTTGAAAATGCATTTGCTGCTGCTCATGCAGTTGCTACAGTACAAGTAGCATGATGATATTTACTGGACATAAGTAAGCACCCGTTTCGTAACAATTTGGGCCCTTTGTTGGGCAGCAAACGCCCCCTAAAGGGCCGCCAAAAAATAAATGTTTCTCAGCTTTGGTCCGTGTGGGCCGCGGAACTCAGTTGTAATACACTTTTCAAAACTGAGAATTATATGGCATATTGACAAAACTTAACCCATTGTTACTATAACAATCTACAAGATTAATATAGGTTGTCTCTCTCTCTTCCCCTCCATCTTTCGGGATTCCTTTTTTTAAATTTTTTATTTAATTTATTTTTTTTAATTATCTCTCCACCTATCATTATGTATACGTATTGTTGCATTTGAACAACTGTATTGTTGAAAATAGAGGTAAACTATTGGTATTGTTCATGATCAATAGCGCTTTTTCTATTGGTATTTGTATTGCTCCAGTTTTGGTGTAAAAATGCTCATTGTCATTTCTATATTATTATTTATTTCACTAACTACTTATTTGCTATCAATTTTACGATCATATGTGTACATATCGTATGTACTGGTGTTGTTCTATTGTTGTTGTTGTGTTTGCTGTTGTTGTTTTTGTCTCTCTGTCTAATCCCCTTCTTATCCCCACAATTTCCCCCTCTGTCTTCCTTTTTTTCTCGTTCTATCCCCTCCTGCTCCGGCATGGCTGCACCAAATGATAATATAAATACATTTAATAAAGTCAAATTGAAATAAGGCAACAAGAGAAGTATCCTACACTTCTGTTTTGTAAAGTAAATCTGAACAGCCGATATGGGCATCTACATCAACTATATGATTTGCCTGAGAAGCTGGACAGGACAAAAAAAAAAAAAAAAGTAATACACTTTTCTACGACTTGTGACAGTAATGACAACATCAAACCAGAGTCATGTATGAAGTAAGTAGGGCCAACTAAACATGCAGCATTTTTGCAAACAAGGATGTGCCCGGAAGCATGCAATTGTTGTCGTTTTGATGTTAGTTTTTCTTACCAAATAAACCACATTGAAGTGTCTATATATAGTTCCAAACATACTTCAGAGCTCATTACTTACAGATAAACACGATTTTATTTCATGAAAATATAATTTTGCAGCTGTGTTTGACACACTCTGCTGCTACATTCTTGCAGTGTTTTGTGATCAGCAGGCATTCTAACATGCACCCAAGAGCGCAAGAAATGTAAAAAAAAAAAGAATACACAGGCGAGCAAAAAAAATACTTATTACAAAATCTTCATTAGCTTTGGACCAACAACCACTGAGAAATTATAACTTGTGTTAAAGGCCTACTGAAACTCACTACTACCCACCACGCAGTCTGATAGTTTATATATCAATGATGAAATATTAACATTGCAACACATGCCAATACGGCCTTTTTAGTTTACTTAATTACAATTTTAAATTTCCCGGGAGTTTCGTCTTGAAAACGTCGTGTAATGATGACGTGTACGCAAGACGTCACGCGTTTTTAGGAAGTATGAGCGCTACGCACACACACAGCTAAATGTTGTCTGCTTTAACGGCATAATTACACAGTATTTTGGAGACCTGTGTCGCTGAATCCTTTGCAATTTGTTCAATTAATATTGGAGAAGTCACAGTAGAAAGATGGAGTTGGGAAGCTTTAGCCTTTAGCCACACAAACACACAGCGATTCCTTGTTTAAAATTCCCTTAAGTGAAAATTTACTATGGATCAGAGCGCGGTCAAGCGAACATGAATCCAGACCAAATGTCAACCAGCAGGTTTTGGTGAGAAAATTGTGGTTAAAAGATCGCTTCTTACCGGAGAAAAGCTGAGCTTGGGCCGTCCATGAAGCTGCCGTCGACTTCCCTGAGACATTGGCGTCAACACTACCGTGGACGTACACCTCCGACTATCAGGTTATATTAAACTCACTAAAACACTAGCAACACAATAGAAAGATAAGGGATTTCCCAGAATTGTCCTAGTAAATGTGTTTAAAAACATCGGAACCCGTCCCAATGCAATCGCGTTTACTTTTTTTTAACACAAATTTTTTATTTTTTTTTCTAGTCCGTCGCTATCAATGTCCTCAAACATGAATCTTTCATCCTCGCTCAAATTATTGGGGAAATTGTCGTTTTCTCGGTCCGAATAGCACTTTTTTTTGGAGGCTCCCATTAAAACCAATATGAATATGTGAGGAGCCATCAAACATGTGACGTCATCGTCTGCGACTTCCGGTAGAGGCAGGGCTTTTCTCTTAACACCGAACTTTATCGTGGATGTTCTCTACTAAATCCTTTCAGCAAAAATATGGTTAAATTGCGAAATGATCAAGTATGACACATAGAATGGACCTGCTATCCCCGTTTAAATAAGAAAATCTCATTTCAGTAGGCCTTTAAGTATGTCAACTTGGCTGCCTCCAATGTACCTGTATTTGTAATCACTGTATGTATTACTCATTATGTAATTATGTATGTTTATTGCACCGTCTGGTGCGTGATAGAGTGCCTGCGGGTCACTAAACACTGCAGAAATGTAGCAGAAGAGTGCGTCAAATACGGCTGCAAAACTATACCTTGATGAAATAAAAGCATGTTTTATTGTAAGTTTATGAGCTGCAGTATGTTAAGAACTATATATAGACTCATATTATTTTCATTTTGTTTAGGAAAAAACTACGTCAAAACGACAGCAATTGCCGCACATGTCCTTGGTAGCACTCAAGGCGCCTGTTGCTTAGTTGGTCATACTCTCTTCATACACGACTCTGTATCAAACAAACAGAAAATATCTGGCGCTAAAGTCAAATAAGTTTTCTCTAGCGCAACAATTATAACTATTGTGGTAAAGCAGTATTTTCATTTGCATTTTAATTTTATTGACAATTTTATTTAAAAAAAAAAAAAAAAAGGTTGGTAAAACGGATGTGCCAGCAACTTTAGGGTTCCAGGTTCGATCCCCACTTCTGTCATCCTAGTCACTGCCGTAGTGTCCTTGGGCAAGATACTCTACCCAGCTGCTCCCAGTGCCACTTACATGGATTTAAATGTAACTTAGATGAGTTTCACTTTAAGCGCTTTGAGTGACTCGAGAGAAAAGCAATATATGAATATAATTCACTTCACTTATTTAGCTAGAATTGATTTTAACACTGTGTAATTGAATATCTATTAAATTCTAATCAGTTTTTATAAGGTAAAATGAAGGTAAATAAACGGCAAATAGTGTTCCAATCAAGGGTTCCTGCTAAACACAAATCTAGATACACACAAACATATTGTATTACACACACAAAAATCTATATTTAAGAATTTTTTTTTGCAATCATCCTGACCTAAGCCTCGATAGTAATCTTTGTGATTACCACATGGTTTCATATCATTTAACAAGGTTTGTGTAAGTAAGTAAGTTAGATATAATTATTAAATTTGATTAAAATCAAAAGTAGGATTGCTAAGTAGTGTAATATCTGAATGGACTACGGTCCCCTCTGCAGTGAAAAAGTTGAATCCTCACGTCAGAAAAAAATGGAACCCCTGCTGTAAGCTACATTGCATTGTTTTGTGCGTTGAATACATTTTACAATTTTAGTTGGATTACGTGACAACTTTGCATGTTTGTAACAGTAATTACCGTATTTTCAGGACCATAGGGCGCACCGGATTTTAAAGTGCACTGCCGATGAATGGTCTATTGGTGATCTTTTTTCAAATATAAGGCGCACCGGATTATAGGGCGCATTAAAGCAGTCATATTATTATTTTCTTTCTAAATTGAAAACACTTCCTTGTGGTCTACATAACATGTAAGTGCAGTTATTTTGTCAAAATGTTGCATAGATTATGTTTTACTAATCATCTTGAAGCTTCAGGATACGTCGTATTGTGGGCGGTCTTATGTACGTGGCTCACCTTTGACAGCGTCTTCTCCCCGTCATATTTGTTGTAGCTGTGTAGCGTGCAAGGACGGAAGTGGAGGAAGTGTCGAAAGATAGAGCTAAAGCTAACTGTTTTAATGACATTCTGACTTTACTTAAATCAATAACGGAGCAGCGTCTTTTCATCCGTGGCTCACTAGTGCAACAACGCCAGAAATGTGTCCTGTCAAAAACCGTCCGACCGGGATTCCCCAATAACTAAAGTTCCTTGGGTGAATTATATAATCCTAGAGGTGCGCAATTTTTCAGGGTTTATGCAGAGCCCAAATACAGATTAGCAGGTGCCAGAAGGTAAGAAAAGTTGCTTTTGCATAATATTGCGAAAAAAAATGCCAGATAATGTCTTACCTTATACACACACCATAATAATACTCGTATGTTTAATGCGCTGACAATCCATCAGGCGGTGCAGCTTCATAGCTTTCCAAAGTCGTACTAAAACATTTTGAGAGATTTTTTTAGCGCTGTGTGTAATGTTCTTTATTTTTAATGGAACATATAAAATGTTGGTTTTGTTTACTTGAGTCATATTGGCATCATATTGCAGTCTAAATGTATCTCTTTTGTTTGACTGCCATCTACTGGTCACACTTCTTCACCATGTACCAAATAAAATTGCTTCGAGGTGGGTAAGCAAAACCAGAATTATTCCGTACATTTAGGCGTACCGGGTTATAATGCGCACTGTCGAGTACATTCATCGTCCTCTCTTCATGCAAACACTCCTGGCGTTGCCATGTCACAATGATTCAATGAGAGAAGTAAACCCCACAACATGCCATCGTCTAAAAAAACATCACACATTTTTCCACTTTGACCACGTTTGCAATATAGTGGTACCTCAACTTGAGTGCTCCATCCTAATAGTGTTTTGAGATAAGAGCTGTCTCTCCGCTAATAGTTATGCTTTAAGTTGCAAATAAAAATTCGAGTTCCAAACATTCCTGCGATCAGTTGGCATAGCAAATGCCACGGTGAACCCCGTGAGATCCAACATACGGTTTTACTCGCTAGACTATAGCCACAAATCGACCAAATTTAGTTTTTTTAACCACTGCAAGGAAATAAGTATGACAAGAATTTGAAAAACTAATCATCAAAAACATGACCGAGCGTTTAGCAAAGACTCAGCAAAGCAATTGGAACTTATCACTGTTGAGTCTGCATCATACTGAAGCAGAATGCGTCTAAGGCCAGCATAGAAAGTTAAAATATCTAAATGGCAGACAATTATCCATGAAAATATGAAGAAGCTGCTGATGTTGTGTTTGACAGAGAAGCAGCAGGAGGGAGATATGGTAGAAGGCCACTTTACATTGGACGTTATTATTAAATTACTTCATAGTTTGTAGTTGTTTGTAGTACATTTTATTGTATTTTTTTAACAGAAGATTTGTAAAAGTGGATTTGTCTTTTTAAAAGGCTTTTTACACCCTCGAATTGTGTTGTTTTGGAGAGCCCGGCACCAATTAAATTATTCTAAATTATTCTAAATGGTAAACGTTGATAAGTTGCAAGTGTTTTGAGTTGATAGCTCTGTCACAGAACCAATTAAGCTCGTAAATTGAGGTACTATTAGGGTCATATATTGAATTAAAATACCTGTGGCAACTTTTGAGATTTTGCTGTTTCAATACAATTAGGTTGTATACATGGTGTTGGTCAACTTTCAGAATATACTTGACAGTGGAAAGTGTCAAGTACCATTTAATGTAGCGACAATACATCTTTGCAGTCTTACAAAATCAATAGTATAAATGTAAACACAACAAGACGGCATCATATCACATTGGCTAAAGAGGTCCAGATGTCCGTGTTTGTCTTTCTTTGCGCAGCGACTAAACTCACCATCGATTGTCTTGTGTAGGAGCGGAAGGTTAATGTCTATTGACCAAAGTGAAGTCTCTTACTTAACTCTGAAGACAGTCAAGCTCAATAAAGACCTAAGGCTGATTTGGAAGATCCTCACAATGATCCTCTGCTGAGAAACAGTAAATAACGCTTAAAATTAAGTAGTGAAGTGAATTTGTATAGCGCTTTTCCCTGTAATACACCTGCACAACTTTACTGTATGAGACCCAATTAAGCTGCAACTACATTTCGAACATGTATAGTACATCACATATTTACAGTTTCTCATTACGTGTCGGAAAAGGAGTAGGAAGAGGCAGGGTTTATTTAACCATACCCCTTTTAACACATTTGTTTCACTTCCTGAGCTCAATTTGTAACACAAACAATTCAAATAAATAAATAATACAGTTCTCAAGAAGAAATATTTAGATAAGTTTTGATTTGCATAATGAAATAAAAAAACATTGTCTAATTTTTGGATAAGGTTCAAGATGTTTGTCAGGATTCTTATTTTTTGTATTTTGTTAACACTGAGTTTAAAGAGTTTTTTAAACCGAATCATATTAGTGCTCTGTTTGACTTATTTGTTTTGGGGGAACATCATTCACAATACTTACAATACTTTTTCTATTTTTTTAATTAATTCTAAATAGTAATTAAATACAGTCCACTTACAATAGAGCCTATGGGAGCTGCTGCAGTCTGCCTATAAAAGCCCTTAAAAAAACACCTCCCATTAAGGTTTTATATACATGATGTAAGTATATACAGTATGTAATGTAGTAAGAGGCACATTTGAAACATTTAATATTTACATATTTCATAATTTTAAGCATAAGCAATAATATCCCCCTGGGATCAATAAAGTACTTTATATTCTATTATTCTATTCTATTCTAAAAACATTCCCAACGTTCGCTTTTTTCGACATCACTGATTACTACTCACTGCAAACTTTATGAGACAAACTAAATATTAATTTACTGTACAATGTCTGCTGTCATTAGGATGCTGACTGCTCGGATGTTCATATTTTCCTGGTCAGATGAAGAATGACCATAATCCTCACAAAGAAAAGGGGGGTGGAACCCAGCAGCTTTTCGTATATTTATCCCCATTTTGGGGTCTAAATTGGCTGTCAAAGTGGACCAACTTGTCTAGAATGATCTACAAACCCTGTTTCCATATGAGTTGGGAAATTGTGTTGCATATAAATATAAACGGAATACAATGATTTGCAAATCATTTTCAACCCATAGTCAGCTGAATATGCTACAAAGACAAGATATTTGATATTCAAACTGATAAAAAATATTTTTTTGCAAATAGTCATTCACTTTAGAATTTGATGCCAGCAACATGTGACAAAGAAGTTGGGAAAGGTGGCAATAAATACTGATAAAGTTGAGGAATGCTCATCCAAAAATTATATGGAACATCCCACAGGTGTGCAGGCTAACTGGAAACAGTTGGGTGCTATGATGGGGTATAAAAGCAGCTTCCATGAAATGCTAAGTAATTCACAAACAAGGATGGGGTGAGGGTCACCACTTTGTAAGCAAATTGTCGAACAGTTTTAGAACAACATTTCTCAACGACCTATTGCAAGGAATTAGGGATTTTACCATCTATGGTCTGTAAAACCATCAAAAAGTTCAGAGAATCTGGAGAAATCACTGCACGTAAGCGATTATATTACGGACGTTTGACCCCTTAGGTGGTACTGCATCAAAAACCGACATCAGTGTGTAAATAATATCACCACATGGGCTCAGGAACGCTTTCATAAAACCACTGTCAGTAACTACAGTTGGTCGCTACGTCTGTAAATGCAAGTTAAAACTCTACTATGCAAAGCCAAACCTATTTATCAACAATATCCTGAAACGCCGCCGGCTTGGCTGGGCCCAAGCTCACCTAAGATGGACTGATGCAAAGTGGAAAGGTGTTCTGTGGTCTGACGAGTCCACATTTCAAATTGTATTTGGAAACAGAAGATGTGGTGTCCTCCAGAACTAAGAGGAAAATAACCATTTGGATTGTTATAGGCGCAAAGTTCAAAAGTCAGCATCTGTGATGGTATGGGGATGTATTAGTGCCCAAGGCATGGGTAACTTACACATCTGTGAAGGCACCATTAATGCTGAAAGGTCCATACAGGTTTTGGAGCAACATATTTTGTCATCCAAGCAACGTTATCATGGACGCCCCTGCTTATTTCAGCAAAACAAGTGTTACAACAGCGTGGCTTCGTAAAAAAAGAGTGCGGGTACTTTCCTGGCCCGCCTGCAGTCCAGACCTGTCTCCCATTGAAAATGTGTGGCGCATTACGACAGCGGAGACCTCGGACTGTTGAACGACTGAAGCTCTACATAAAACAAGAATGGGAAAGACTTCCACTTTCAAAGCTTCAACAATTAGTTTCCACAGTTCCCAAATGTTTATTGAGTGTTGTTAAAAGAAAAGGTGATGTAACACAGTGGTGAACATGTCCTTTCCCAACTACTTTGGCACGTGTTGCAGCCATAAAATTCTAAGTTTGAACATCAAATATCTTGTCTTTGTAGTGCATTCAATTGAATATGGGTTGAAAAGGATTTGCAAATCATTGTTTTCCGTTTATATTTACATCTAACACAATTTCCCAGATCAAATGGAAACGGGGTTTGTACTTCCCTGCACAAAATGTGGTCATACTGCCTGCAAAAATACTAACTTAAAGTATTTTTTTAGATTTATAAATGTCATTTAAATAGAGGTTGAACAATTTCGGTCCCAGTATTGATCCCAAGGGTACGCCACAAGATGTGTATAGCGCTGTAAACGTGTGTTCACCTAGCTTCACCTATTGTTTCCTGTTTGTTACGTAGCATTAATACCAGTCCTTTGATGCCATAGTGTTAGGATTTATTAATTAAGATATTATGATCAATTGTGCATGATGCTTTAGTTATACTAAAACACTGCAGCTGCACACTTTTAACCATCAATTCAATTGGTAATCACTCCCGTTATTTCGATTATTGTCATCAATGTTGAGATTGTGAGCTCCGTATCCATATCGGTTGTCCGCAAGCGTTTCACTTTTATTTATTAATTTTTCCAATATGTTCTTGAATTACTTTTTCTATGAGGGGACTGAAATGTATTTAAGCATGACTAAGTTACACCACAGTTGTCTGCAAATTGACCTAAAGAAAACAATTCGTGGGATTGTGATTGTCAAGAGAGTTACCAAAGATAACCGTACGATTGAGTCCTGGCTATCTTCGCTTATCCCCGCAAAAATGCTTTCAATATGTGTGCAATAGTGTGGTGAGAGGTGGCAGAATATCATTAACTGGAAAAGAGGCTATTAAAATATTTGATTTCTCTAAAGGGATCGAAAAGAGTGCCTTTGTTTACACTCCTCACACTTCGATAACTGACACTAATTGAGATTATCATATTGAGCGCTTGCAGGTATAATTTGATTACAAAGGGAGGGGAAAAATGGGAAAAAACCCAGTCGTTTGACCTCTTTCGGAAGCAGACATTTATTGTTTGGCTTTTTTTTAAGGAGGGGAAACATAATTATTATTATCGTCACGTAAATGGCTGTTGCTGGAATCGTCCAGGCTTGCAGTTTAATTTTATCAGCCGCCGCAAAACAATCGCTAGTTATGAAGCGATGACAGGAGTTGCTCGGCTGTGACGCCCCCATTTGGCACCAAGGAGAGGGTTTTTCCCCTATATTTGTTGTGAACAGGGATCAATCAGGATTTCATAATGGTACATTATGGTTGGTAAATGTTACAAAACTGCAGGGCCTCTGCAGGCTAAATTGGGGGGCTAAGCAGAATTTTATTTTAAAGGGGTCATGTAATGAAAAAACAACTTTTCTTACCTATTGGTACCTGCTGTTGTGTAATAGGGATGTGCGTAAACCCCAAAAATTTTAAATCAAAGCGTAGAAGCAGAGGTATTTATAAAAAAACAATATTGCCTTCCTAACCACTGCCTCGAAAAAACTGTCCATTTGTAATGAACACAATTGGTGACATTCCCAACTTGGAACATCATCATTGAACATCGATTTATGGTATACAGTAAATTCAACCAATCCGGATAAATTTAGAACAAAATGGCCAAGTTTCAACTCAAAGAACGAACATGCTCTGCTATTGGTTGTATTACCCAACACAGTAAATTATTCAAACTTCCAGTCTCATCTGAAGAAGTAAAAAGTGCCTGACTATTTTTTTTTGTTTGCAATGTGCCTTGAATTTTGAAGAAGTATTTTCGAGTGTGTGCCAAGAGTCCTGCTTCACTCACAAAAAGATGGATTTTCCCCAAAAATACTTTTAATGGCGGGCTTGGTGACCACTATCTATGGCAGTGGAGGAGACAATGAAATGTAGGTAGTAACAGTAGGTTAAAACTGTGTGAATGATTTTTGAGCAATGTTTGACCTGGGTTCGATCCCCATGCTCGGGGTCTTTATGTGCGGACTTTGCATGTTCTCCCCATGACTGTGTGGGTTCCTCCCGGGTACTCTGGCTTCCACTCACCTCCAAAGACGTGCACCTGGGGATAGGTTGATTGGCAACACTAAATTGGCCCTAGTGTGTGAATGTGAGTGTGAATGTTGTCTGTCTATCTGTGTTGGCCCTGCAATGAGGTGGCGCCTTGTCCAGGGTGTACCCTGTCTACCACCCAAATGCTGCTGATAGGCTCCAGCGACCCCAAAAAGGGACAAGCGGTAAAAAATGGATGGATGGATGGATGTTAGCTTGAGTTGTCGCTAGTTTAGCCTTCTAATATAGGACAATGCCATCACTGTTCTCCTGCAAATTAAATTATTCTCCTAAAAAATAATTTTACTTGGATAGGTGCCTACTGTGTTTGGCAATGGACGAGTAAGTTATATAATCCGTTATCACGTTCGCGATGTAGCTCGTAGCGTACCTCGTAGCCATTCGTCCCTGTTATTTACAACTCCAAACAGCCATGCAACGGTGTAATATAAATGATATAAGTGAAGTGAATTATATTTATATAGCGCTTTTTCTCTAGTGACTCAAAGCGCTTTACATTGTGAAACCCAATATCTTAATTTTTACATTTAAACCAGTGTGGGTGGCACTGGGAGCAGGTGGGTAAAGTGTTTTGCCCAAGGACACAACGGCAGTGACTAGGATGGCGGAAGCGGGGATCGAACCTGCAACCCTCAAGTTGCTGGCACGGCCGCTCTAACAACTGAGCTATACTGTAATACATACACACTTTTTATCCTCAATATACACATGTATATGTCCAGGATCAAGCATTGGAAAGTTAGACTCAGTAAAAGTTTAACCTTAGTTCCAGATCTGTATGTCAGTTGGGTTGCCTTTCTCTTTCATCTGCCCGCATCGCTTCCTACTGTATCTTGGTGCGGTGGCCTTATGTGACATTGTGACTTTTACCACAGTTTTAGCACACCAAAAATGTATGGACACTCAAGTTCTGTCCAAAAACACTTTTCAAGAAAAGTGGTACAGGACCTTTCTTTGGCTTTGTTTTGATGCAGTACAGACGGGAGTTTTGTGTTTTTATTGTAAGGCAATTACCGGGACAAACTAACACATTTTTTGTCAAATCAGAGCCTACCTTTATCAGTTCTGGATTTAGAAATAGGAAAATAAAGCTATTGAAAAACTTAAAGCGGGTTTCACGGTGGCAGAAGGGTTACTGTGTCTGCCTCCCAATACGAAGGTCCTGAGTAGTCCTGGGTTCAATCCCGGGCTCGGGATCTTTCTGTGTGGAGTTTGCATGTCCTCCCCGTGACTGCGTGGCTTCCTCCCACTTCCAAAGACATGCACCTGGGGATAGGTTGATTGGCAACACTAAATTGGCCCTAGTGTGCGAATGTGAGTGTGAATGTTATCTGTCTATCCGTGTTGGCCCTGTGATGAGTTGGCGACTTGTCCAGGGTGTACGCCGCCTTCCGCCTGATTGTAGCTGAGATATGCACCAGCGCCCCCCTCCGGCCCTAAAGGGAATGAGTGGTAGGAAATGGATGGATGGATGGAAAAGGTTAAAGCACAGAAAAATTGTCATACACATTGGCATGCTATCTCCGTGACTGCACAAAAAAAAAAAAAAAATGCACATATGTTGAATGCTTTGACTAATTAACCCGTTTGTTTCCCTCATTTTTGTTGGTCAAGCACCACCCCCCAAAAAAGCTGTTTGTTGTAATTTTAGAGTCGTCATATAAATATATGATCGATAAAGTAATGTTTGTAGATTGGGTGTTTTGTATATACATTTGGCCAAAAAACATTCTTAAAAAGGGGGGGTGTATTGTATTCATGGTTGTGTGATGTCAATAAAGTAATTTTGCCAAGTTATTTTTCCAAACAGGTTTTGAAGTAGAGAAGTTGTCTTTTATTTTTGATTTGTTTTATATTCAAGTCTTTTTCTTTTTCTGTGATTTTTGTCTTAAAAATATGTTGTTGTATTTTTTTATTTTGTTTTATAAGCTATCATAATGCGTGCATCTTACATTTTATAAGTATGATAAAGCAGCACAACGGATGTTATACTGTATTTTAAATACCATTTTTCCTGTAATAAGGTTTTTTTTAACCATGAGCAAAATTGGCTGGATAAAAATCGGCTGGGATAGTGACAATAATGGCAAAGTCAGCTGACGTTTGCATATCATTCCCTCTGGAAGTTCCTACTTTTTTCCCTCAGACTTGATAAGGAATTGCATTTCAAACATTCCTTCATGATGAGAAAAGGGATGACGGAGGTTGGAAAAAAAAAAAAATATATATATATATATATATATGTATATATATATATATATATATATATATATATATATATATATATATTAGGGTTGGGCAACGATTAAAATTTTTAATCAAAGTTAATCACACTAGTTCTCCGATTAATCGCGATTAACTGCATTGTATACGCAAAGCCCAATAATGAATACAAAAGTACTGTTCAGTGCACATTTATTGGAATATTCTCCCACATGAACAAAAGCGCCAAAACATTTGTTGTGCAAACACAATTTAAATCAGTACTTGTTAAACAGTAGCAGTTAAATAGCATATTTTATGAAAATCAACTCAAAACATGTATATACAAACATTCAAGCTTATTGCCACTGCCATGGTATTTAAGTCATCCTGTTTGTTATGGAAAATAAATATAATCTACATACAAATCTCTGAGCCACAATCATAACATCCGAACAGGCAATTTCTGAGGTTACAGCAGAAACATTTTTTTATCAGGGATCTTATGTTTCAAAAACCTATATTATAGGTAGTGGGCTGTTTTAGGGAATTTTTGATCAAATTATCCGTAGTAGCAATATTAATAATGTTGTGTTTATTCTGCGTAGTGCACTGAAAATAATTATGACCATATCTAGGAATTGATATGATGGGAATTTTCCGATTGTTTGCTTGGTGCTTTGATAAACTGAACACCTCATATATACATGGTACTATATTGTGATGTTATGAGCCAGGGAATAAAATAACTACCCTACCCAGCATGCAACAGGAGTGACGAGCATGCGCGGTAGCCCGGTAAAAGTTGTGTGTCGCCATGACGGCATCTTGTATGTTGTGATATGCATGCTCTGAAAGCAAACGTTAAGAACTCAGCCAACACTCCTCGTCTGCATTATTCATAAATAGACAGAAAACACATATACTCCGCTGCTTCACAGGCCGCTGGATGTAGCCGGCAAAGTATTCCCATGCTAGCTAGCAGGTCTAGCAAGCACGCTTCTATCAGTCGAAAACGGCCCGATCTGTCCACATCCAGAAGTGTCTGGCGGTCGTAAGTGATCATAGAGTGCCCACACTGTAAGCTAGCCATGAAATTTGCAGAATTGTCCGGTATTTTTGCCAAATGTTCCATCTTTACCAAGAGCCCCTCGGCGCCGCCATCTTGTTAAGAAAAGGTGTTAACAAAATAAAAGCACGTAAACAACATATGCAAATGCGCGATAAAATAATTGTCGGCGTTAATAGATTGATGAGTTAACGCGTAATTAACGCATTAACTTGCCCACCCCTAATATATATATATATATATATATATATATATATATATATAGCAAGATGGCGGCGCCCGGACGGGCTGCGACACTGCGGTGCTCTTGCTAAAGATGGAACATTTGGCGGAAATGCCGGACAGTTCTGCAGACTTCATGGCTGGCTCGCATCGTGGTCACTCCGTGATCACGTACGACCGCCAGACACTTCTGGATGTGGACATATCGGGCCGTTTTGGACTGATAGACGCGTGCGTGCTAACCGTGCTAACTAGCATGGGAATACGTCGGCGGCTACATCCAGCGGCCTGTGAAGCAGCGGAGTCTAGTAGCAGCGGGGGCCGTCTACGGAGCAGACGCCAGCGGTGTGATCGGAAACGCGGATGTCGAGCGGGGCTTAAAACAAAGCAGAAGGCTAATCCCCACAGAACACCACTTCCCTCCATCCTGCAGCCGCATTTAAATGGAAGATGCGAGACTACTGGTCTGGGTAAGGAGTCAGTTAAATTAGAACAAGTTTTTTCTGCTTTGAGTGTTTCAGAGTTGGACATGTGTTTTACTGAGGTGGCTAACTATGATGCGTGCAGTTT